>NW_020174701.1:1345550-1366317 GCF_003031525.2 Neophocaena asiaeorientalis asiaeorientalis
CAGCTGATGACAATGGATTCTCTTCGTTTTCCACCACCTGAGAGCATCTATTTTACCCCTCCCCCTCCCCTCCCCCATCTTCTTCTTCTTCTTTTTCCTCTTCCCCTTTCCCTTCTCTTCCTCCCTTTCTCCTTCCTTCCTCCCTTCCCCACCCCTCAGCTGGTGAACACGAGCAAGAACAAGTGGATGAGACCAATGTGTGATTGGGTCACTACAGGTGGGGTGATGTGTGTGATGATGTCACACATAGGAAAGGCATGATGGGCTTGAATCATGGAGCAGGGAGGGGACCCATAAAATCAGCAGAGTTTGAATGAGAAATAAGACCTGATCCAGGTTTTGAAGATGAATCGGAAGTCGCCTGAGGGGGTTGGAGACTCCTCATCAGAAACCATGGACGCCAGAGGTAACTGGGATATTTTTTAAATGCTGAAAGAAAAGAACTGTCAGCACAGAACTCTGTATCCATGAAAATATCCTTCGGGGACGAAGGGAAAATAGACACTCTCAGATGAAGGAAAATGAAGAGAATTCACTGTTCATAGATGTGTTCTAAACCAGAAAGGAAATGATACCAGAAGAAAACAGAACATCAGGGAGGAGGGAAGATGAATAGAAATGGTATCTGGGTAAACAGTAGAGCATCCTTCCCTCCTGAGTCCTTTAAAATGTATTTAACGGTTGAAGCAGAAAGTATATAACATTTTGTGATGGGGCTTTCAATGTATGTCAGTGTCATAAGACAAATGTGTCATAAAGGAGGAGGTGGTTAAGGGACTTAAGGGGCTAGATAACAACATTCCACTTGAAGTGGTAAAGTATCAATTGTCAGGACACAGAAGAGTTCAGCATGTATATTGTATTTCCTGATATAATCAATAAACAAACAAACTGCAAGGTGATGTATGCAGGAACATAATAAAGAAATTGAAATGGAATCGTTCTGATAGCCCAAAAGAAGGCAGGAACAGCAAAACAAAGACATCAAAGCATAAAATGGGGGAACTAAGGCCAAACATATCAACAATTACATAAAATAAAAGTGGTTTAAAAGCATCAATTAAAAGACAAAAAATCAAGGCTTCCCTGGTGGCAGAGTGGTTGAGGGTCCGCCTGCCAATGCGGGGGACATGGCTTCGTACCCCAGTCCCGGAAGATCCCACGTGCCGCAGAGCGGCTGGGCCCATGAGCCATGGCCGCTGAGACTGCACGTCCGGAGCCTGTGCTCCGCAATGGGAGAGGCCACAACGGTGAGAGGCCCGCGTACCGCAAAAAAAAGAAAAAGAAAAAAAAGACAAAGAATCAAGTTGGAACGCTCACCCTACTGGATTTTAAGACTAACTCTAAAACTGCCACAATCAAGACAGTGTGGTATTGGTGACAAGGAAGACACAGATCAATGGAATGGAACAGAGCAGGGGTCTGCAAAATACAACCCAAAGACCAAAGCTGCCCTGAGTCCTGTTTTTGTATGACCTGTAAGCTCAGAATAGTTTTTACATTTTTAAAGGGTTGTTTTTTTCAAAAAAGCAGATGGCCATCAGATCTTAAAATATTTACTATGTGGCCCTTCTCAGAAAATGTTTAACTAATCCCTAGAATAGAGAATCCAGAAATAGGCCCACACAAATATGACCAATTAATTTTTGACAAAGATGAAAAGACAATTCCATGGAGAAAGGGTAATCTTTTCAACCAATGGTATTGGAACAGCTGGATATCCATAGGCAAGAAAACCCCAGAGACTTCATCTAAACCTCATACAAAAATTACCTCAAAATAAATATACAATATAAAACCATAACACTTCTGGGAAAAAGATCTTTGGGACTTGAGTTTAGGCAGAGTCCTTATGCACAACATGAAAAACATGAGCCCATAAAAGAAAAAACTCAGAAACTGGACTTCATCAAAATGAAAAAGGTGTTCTCGGCAAGAGACACCATTAAGAGAATGAAAGACAAGCCACAGACTGGGGGAAAATGGTTTTTTCATCGCATACCCTAAGAGCATCAGAAGCGTTAGAGAGGTTTTTGCAAGGGCACCGCACGTGCTAAGACTTGCATGTTAGGGGAATTCCCTGGTGATCCGGTGGTTAGGACTTGGCGCTCCCACCGCCGGGAGCCTGGGTTCAATCCCCGGTCCGGGAACTAAGATCGCGCAAGCAGTGCGGCCAAAAAAAAAGGACTTGAAGACTTGCATGTTGGAAACCTCGTCCAGCTTCAGGATGGGGAAGGGCTTGGCAGGATGTACAAGGCAACACCAGGAACCCAGGCACCGGACAGTTAGAGGCGACCAGGGAGGGATAGATGAAGGTTGCAGGGGGACCCAAGGACTACTTAGGAGGCGAAATCCAGAGGACGTTGTGGAGGGTTCCATGTGAGGAGTGAGAGACGGGGACGTTAGGAAACAGTCCCGGGTGTCTGACTCACCTGCCCCTGAGAGATGAGAATTGGGTGAGGGCCAGCATGACGGGTGAGGATGGGGTGGGTCAGGGCGGGGAGGGGGGCTCTGGGAGTTCAGATTTGCACATGTTGAGTTGGTGTGTTTTTGAGACATCCCAGAGAGAGCCCTGAGAGGTGTTAGGATTGATGGGTCTGGAGCTCACAGGAGGGGCAGTAGGCCATGATGCCAGCTTGTGAGCCAACCACGTGAAGGAGGTTGAGATTACCTGGGACACCGTGGAGCCTCAGAGGGGAAGGGGCCCAAAGGGAGTCTTAAGAAACCCCAGCAATCAAGGGTCCAAACCAGGAGGCCGCGGCTGCCAGGGAGTCTAGAAGAAACGGCAAGAGATGGAGCAGAAGAACCAGAGCTGGGGGCGGGGGAGGTACCCCAGAAGGCATGGAAGGAGCATTCCCAAGGAGGGAGGGGCGACAACAGCGGCAAGCACCCCTGATCATCGCTAGGCTGGGCAGCCTTGCAGTCACCCTTGGCCTTTGCCTTTCTCTCACATCTCAGAATCCTTTTGGCTCTAACTTCAGAGAATATCCACAGTCTGTTCACTTTTCACCACAGCCCCCTGGGGCCCCGTGGTGTGCTGGACTCCCCTAGTTCCAGCTCAGGAGAAATTCACCAGCCAGTTGCAAGACCCTATGACTCTGCCATGGAGGGAGCGTTTCACTGTGAAATGACTGGATCAGGGCTTTCTCTGCTCCCTCCGGAAGAGCCAGTCGGCCAGCACTCCGTTCCACTGCTGTATCCCCATCCTATCCCAAGCCTCCCTGCTGCTCTACCTGCTTCCTCCACTGTCTGCTACGGCCTATCCTCATCCTCCAGTTGGAGCATCCTTCCAGATCATGTCAATTCTCTGCTTAGCACTGACCCTGAGCCCCTCTCCCACCCAGCCTGAGCACTACAGCCTGCAAGTCTCTCTACGACCTCATTGTCTCACACACACCCCCATCACTCTCCTTCACCCTCCTTGCTGTCCCACAGACACTGCTGGCACACACTGCCTCACGGCCTTTGCACTGGCTGTTCCCACTGCTGGGAATGTCCTTCCCCAGATAGACACACTATTCACACTTTCAGGTCTTTGCTGTCCTGACCACCCTATGTAAAATCCTACACCCGCTCCATCCCTGTCTCCTTACCTGCTGTATTCTTCCCCTGAGGCACAAATGAGGTCAAGCTCACAGTGTAATTTACACTTGCTGAGTGAACTCATTGGCTCTGGGAGCAGGAGCTTGTGGTGATGTGTGAGCTGGGCAAGGAGACGGGGAGGTGGGGGAAGCAATAGGAGACAACTCTTTCAAGAAGGGTGCCAGCTGGACTTCCCTGGTAGCACAGAGGTTAAGAATCTGCCTGCCAATGCAGGGGACACGGGTTCGAGCCCTGGCCCGGGAAGATCCCACATGCAGCGGAGCCACTAAGCCCACGAGCCAAAACTACTGAGCCCGCGTGCCACAATTACTGAAGCCCATGCACCTAGAGCCCGTGCTCCGCAACAAGATAAGCCGCCACAATGAGAAGCCCGCGCACCGCAACGAAGAGTGGCCCCTGCTCGCCGCAACCAGAGAAAGCCCGCGTGCAGCAACAGACCCACTGCAGCCAAAAATAAATAAATAAAGTAAAATTATTTTTATAAAAAGAAGAAGGGGCTTCCCTGGTGGCGCAGTGGTTGAGAGTCCGCCTGCCGATGCAGGGGACACGGGTTCATGCCCCAGTCCTGGAAGATCCCACATGCCGCGGAGCGGCTGGGCCCGTGAGCCATGGCCGCTGAGCCTGCGCGTCCGGAGCCTGTGCTCTGCAACGGGAGCGGCCACAGCAGTGAGAGGCCCGCGTACCGCATCTATGTGATTTTTTTATGGGAGACTTAAGTGTGTTGGAGGCACACACTGAGAGGCACCCAGCTGAAGGGAGAGGCCACTAGACAAGGAGGAGTGGGCCAACTGGAGTGCATGGTGGGGATCCATCTGGATGGCCACAGGGCGGGAGGATTGGCCTCAGATGGCAGGAAGGTGATGTCTCTGTTGGAACAAGAGGGAAGGAAACAGGAGGGTAGCGGATGGAGGTGGGCTTGTAGGTTCGGCCCTGGGAAGAAAAAAGAGCTTCTATTCTTCCCTGGGATGTAGCAGTTGAAGTGGTCCACTGGGAGACCAGTGATCACAGGCTCAAGAAAAGAGGAAAATGGAACTTCCCTGGAGGTCCAGTGGTTAAGACTCTGTGCTCCCAATGCAGGGGGCATGGGTTTGATCCCTGGACAGACTACTAAGATCCCACATGCAGCGTGGCCAAAAAGAAAAAGAAAAGAGGAGACTGTTTGGGATTGTTAGTCACTGGAGAGTGAGCTGTCCCTGAGGACACTTTGAGGGTGATCACCAATTGATGGGCGGATCGCCTGCCCCGGGGTGGGGGTGGGTCTTGTTCCAGCGGAGCGGTGTCGCTCAGGGGTCTGGAGAGAGCAAGCTGGGATCACCAACACTGACTCTGGCTGGGAAGACCTGACAATGGGGCGGTGGGCAGGGGGTTGGCAGCAGCGAGCCCTATGGAAATGAGGCCCCAGACACACATCGTGGGCCATTGTGACCAAAGAGCCAAAGATGTCACTTCCCTCCTACTTGGGCATTTGGATTCCAAGTGCCAGGTTGGGATTTGGGGACAGAGCCTCTTTCAGGGAACTGTCTCTCTCCTTGAAAGAAACTGCCCTGCGGCCAGGGAGGCAGGACGACTAACTGTGAGCTTTACACCGTGGTGGGGAAGGCCAGGAGGACACATTAGGCCTGCTGCCATTGTCCCTGCAGCTCAGCCGGCTGCTGGAGTGTGAGGCAACCCCCGGCCCGTGCCCTTTATTGCCTCGGCTCTCTGGGAGTGCCACCAGGCCCTGCTTTACGAGCTGCCAGCACGGCTTCTATGAGCAGACCTGCTGTCAATGAGGGCTGTGTTCTATATTATGGGCAGGATGATTTATGGGCCAACCAGCCCTCAGCAGACAACCATTTGGCCAGGGAGGAAAATGACCTAACACTTCAGAAATTTGGAAGCAGAAAACAGGGTGTGTGTGTGTGTGTGTGTGTGTGTGTGTGTGTGTGTGTGTGTGTTGCACGTGGAGCCACGTCTGTCTCCTCCACATGATCTGCCTGACTTACCAGGTACTGGCAAATAGGAACAGCTCCATTAAAGATGTTGGTTATAAAAATGAAATGAAATGACTCGTTTCCTTCTGGCCTTTGCATCACACACTAACTATGAGGTTTCGGGGGAGAGAGGAGGCAGGTAACCAGAAGGTGGTCAGATCCTGCCAAATCAACCTAGATTCCTTTCTCTCTAGGTAGGTCTGTCTTTCAACAGAGCGTATCAGAAAATCTCCCATGGGAGCATCTGCCCTATTTTATTGAAATATCTGTTCAGGTCTGTCTTCCCGCCAGACCGTAAGCTCCTAGAAAGCCGGGCTGTGTCTCACTGGACTTTGCATTCTTGGTTCTTTTGGTTGAATCTGGCACAGAGCAGGCACTGAAGTGGTCTACCAAGAGCCAACCATCCCCATTAGACAGTGAGCCTCTTGCCGGCAGGTGCCCTGTCTGGGTCAGCTCAGGCCCTGACTCATAGGAAGCACCCAGGAATGTAATTGCACTGGGATGCACTGAACAAGCCAGAGAATTATGGGTCAAATGATTATCCATCCACTTAAGTGGATTTCCACTGGTAGACTGCCATCTCAGATGATGCTGAGAATAAGAGTGGGGGGATGGCTTCAGGGCTCTTCCTTCTTGGTCTTTTTTCTGCCCCTTCCTCCTTCCCCTGATCTCTGAGTGGCAGAGTGTCTCAGGCACAGTCCCCATCCCTTTCCTATATTTTCTCTCCTCAGGTATGCTCACAAAATTTCAAGACTTTAAATACCGTAGATGTGCTAATGACTCTTAAATACATACCTCACCCACTAGGCTCTAATATTTAGCTGCCTGTTTGACATTCCCTTGGAAGCCTCATAGGCATCATCAATTGAATATTGCCCATCAGTCAGTTTGGGAAGTATTCATACCCAAACTTTCTTCTCCTCCAGGATTCCTCATCTCAGTAAACGACACCACCATTCATCAGTTGACTAAGGTGAAACCCAAGAGCCATCTGAGATGGTGAACTTTGTGTGTCAACTTGACTGGGCCATAGGGCACTCAGTTATTTGCTTAAATATTATTCTGCTTTATGTCTATGAGGTGTCTACAAGGGTGTTTCTGGATGAGAATAACATTTGAATTGGGAGTCTGAGTTAAGCATATTGCCCTTCCCAATGGGATGGGCCTTATCTCATCAACTGAGGGTTTGAATAGAAAAAAAGGCACAGGAAGAGAGAAACAGCTCCCTGTGACTCTTATCAAGCTTGGGCAATGGTCATCTCCTGACTCTGGATTTGGACTTGGACTATACCTACACCATCAACTGCACTGTGTCTTCACCTTGCCCACCACAGACCTTGGGACTTCTTAGATGGATATAGATACAGAGATGGAGATAGAGATGGAGATGAAGCTGGAGGTGGAGATGGAGATGGAGGTGCAGGTGGAGATGGAGATAGAGGTGGAGATGGAGAAGGAGGTTGAGCTGGAGATGGAGGTGGAGGTGGAGAAGGAGATGGGGGTGGAGATGCACGTGAAGATGGAGATGGAGATGGACGTGGAGTTGGAGATGGAGATGGACGTGTAGTTGGAAATGGAGGTGGAGGTGGAGGTTGAGGTGGAGATAGAGTTGGAGATGGAGGTGGAGATGGTGATGAGATGGAGGTGGAGATGGTGATGAGGTGGAGATGAAGATGGTGATGGACAGGGAGATGATGGTGGAGATGGAGAAGGAGGTGGAGATGGTGATGGAAGTGGAGATGGAGATGAAGGCCGAGGTGGGCATGGAGGTGCAGGTGGAGGAGATGGAGATGGAGAAGGAGGTGGAGGTGGAGATGGAGACGGAGGTGGAGATGGAGGTGGAGATGCATGTGGAGATGGAGATGTAGATGGAGATGGAGGTGGAGAAGGAGGTGGAGATGGAGATGGAGATAGAGATGGAGAAGGAGGTAGAGGTGGAGATGGAGATGGAGGTGGCAGAGGTGATGAGGTGGAGATGGAGATGAAGGTCGAGGTGGACATGCTGGTGCAGGTGGAGGAGGAGAGATGGAGGTGGAGATGGAGATAGAGGTGGAGATGGAGAAGGAGATGGAGAAGGAGGTGGAGGTGGAGAATGAGGTGGAGGTGGAGATGGAGATGGAGGTGGAGGTGGAGGTGGAGATGGAGATGGAGGTGGAGGTGAAGATGGAGGTGGAAGTGGAGATGGAGATGGAGGTGGAGATGGAGATGGCAATGGAGGTGGAGATGACAGTGGAGATGGAGAAGGAGGTGGAGATTGTGATGGAAGTGGAGATAGAGATGAAGGTTGAGGTGCACATGGAGGTGCAGGTGGAGGAGGAGATGGAGGTGGAGGTGTAGATGGAGATGGAGGTGGGGATGGTGATGGAGAAGGAGGTTGAGGTGGAGGTGGAGATGGAGATGGAGAAGGAGGTGGAGATCGAGAAGGAGGTGGAGGTGGAGAAAGAGGTGGAGGTGGAGGTGGAGAAGGAGGTGGAGGTGGAGAAGGAGTTGGAAGTGGAGGTGGTGATTGAGGTGGAGATGGAGAAGTAGGTGGAGGTGGTGATGGACATGGAGGTGGAGAAAGTGTTGGAGGTGGTGATGGATTTGGAGTTTGAGAAGGGGGTGGAGGTGGAGATGGAGAAGGAGGTGGAGGTGGAGATGGAGATGGAGATGGAGGTGGAGGTGGAGATGGAGATGGATGTGGAGATGGAGAAGGAGGTGGAGGTGGAGGTTGTGATGGAGATGAAGATGGAGATGGTGATGGAGGAGAATGAGATGGAGTTGGAAGTGGGGATGGAATTGGACATGGAGATATATAATTTATGTTTTTTTCTCCTACATTTACTAATGGAATTCTATTGTAAGAAAGAGCTGCCTCTTCCCATCCATTTATGTATTTTTTTCTCTTTTATTTATATCTGTATAGACAGGTGAATAGTTATGTTATTCTCTTTTGTTAAAATCTAATACCATCATTTACTTTTTTGCTCAAAATATTCTCGTTAAGACCATTGGGATGTGCCATGCGTCTGTGGCTGCGTCGGACTCTTGTGTGTGTCGTTTCCTTGAACTCTCGCCACAGAAGAGAGAGCTACTGTGCTCTTCTCCGACAGCTTAGAAATGGAGGCTTGGTTAGGACAACTCTTCACCCAAGATCACCTGAACAGATTGTGGAGAAGCCCAAGGCCTCTCATCACGTGTCCCATTGGGGCTTGAGCTCCTGTTTCTCCCAAAGCTCAGCCAGCTCAGGCTTGGAGATGGGTCACCTGGAGTCCCTAGTCACCTTGAGAGGGTGGTCTCCTCCATTCTCAGGCAGAGAAACTGAGGCACGAAAATTTCTTCTGGCTGTCCAAGGTCACATGGTGCCAGCATGACTGGTAAGGCGGGGTGCCGAGGGTGTGGGTTTCTATGGACCTCCATGTGGCCTGGCGGGTCATCCACACCATCCCCTCCTCCACACGACAAAACTATTTTCAGTAATAATCTTGTAAGAGAAAAATATTAATGACCATAAAAGAACACTGACAGCAAAATTTCTCTCTTGCTAATGTTACACACACAATTAAGAAAAACTTTAAAGGAAAGGAAAATGAAAGAAATCAAATATTATAGTACTTCAAAGGAAAATTTCAACAGTTTATTCAATACCTCTCCTATCTACCTAGCAATTTGAAATTCGATACCTAGTTACAGGCTGAGGTAATAAAGTTTTACATAAATAATTATCTTGTAACTGACAAGTGACTTTTTTTTTTTTTTTTTTTTTTTTTTTTATCTGCGGCATGTGGGATCTTCCCGGACCGGGGCACGAACCCGTGTCCCCTGCATCGGCAGGCGGACTCTCAACCACTGCGCCACCAGGGAAGCCCGACAAGTGACTTTTAATAAAATAAAAACTATTCAAATTCTGCCAAATAGTTCATGTGTGAACTGAAATCTGCACTTACCAAACAAAAACTTTATGCTGTTTAAGTGCTCTTGGTTTCTAATACTAATTAGCACAAGTTCCGGAATTTTCTCTTTCATCATTGGACTTGAGCAGTTTATTCCAATGGGCGTTGGAAACATTTACTGTGCCTGAAAGAGGCTTGGCTAATTCTGAATCATGATCTTACCCTTGCAACATGTGTAGCTGAGTCCGTATGTGTCAGGGGTTGACTGTATATAGGGGAGTTCTCAAATTATATTCCATGTACAAAACTAAAAACAGAGTTACCACATGATCCTGCAAACCCACTCCTGAGCATATATCCAGAGAAAAGTATAATTCAAAAAGATACATGCACCCCAGTGTTCATAGCAGCACTGTTTACAATAGCCAAGACATGGAAGCAACCTAAGTGTCCACTGACAGCTGAACGGATAAAGAAGATGTGGCACAATGGAACACCACTCAGCCATAAAAACAAATGAAATCGTGCCATTTGCAGCCATTTGCAGCCACGTGGATGGACCTAGAGATTATCACACTAAGTGAAGTAAGCCAGACAGAGAAGGACAAATATCATATGACATCTCTTATATGTGGAATCTAAAAAAAAAAATACAAATGAACTTATTTGCAAAATAGAAATAGACTCACAGACATAGAGAACAAACTTATGGTTACCAAAGGGGGAAAGGAGGGTGGAGAAGGATAAATTAGGAAGTTGGGATTAACATATACACACCACTATATATAAAATAGATAAACAACAAGGACCTACTGTAGAGCACAAGGTACTATACTCAATATTTTGTAATAACCTGTAAGGGAAAAGAATCTGAAAAGGAATATATATTATACATCATATATAACTGAATCACTGTGTTGTACATCTGAAACTAACACAGCATTGTAAATCAACTATACTTCAATAAAAATATATATATCTTCCATGTAGAAGCCAATGTTTTTAAGGGATAACGAATAAAAGAGTGCTCATTAAGCTTACAAGAATACTATGAAAACCAGAGAAATTACTCAGAACTTAAACCCACGAAAGTTTCTTTTTCAGAGGAAAATCTTATCACTGACATTGTTTAGATTGCTGGTGCAGGTTAACAGTGAGAAGCAGAGCAATTCAATCTGTTTTATTATTGCTTTCATACTTTTCATCAACCACACACCCTCATGCTGCCTGCACCCAGAGTGGACCCCTCCCATCACCCACCCTCAATCCTAAGGAAGCCTCACTTAACCTCTAAGCATCTTCTGCTAAGGGGATAAGATAAAGGGAGGCCCCCTTTCTGGCCTTCTAGAAGCACCAACGAGCCATTCTCTGGACCCCAGAGCCCTCAGCTGAGTCACATGCCTTCCCCAGCTCTCTTCCTCCTTCTTCCAGACACTTGCCTGACTCATCCTTCTGTACAATGTGGGCACGTAAGACCCCAGCCAACCTGCACCTGCAGGTCACACTGGTCTCCACTGGGGTCCTTGCTCATCCAGCACTGAGTCACCCTAGGTGCATTTCGGTTGGTGCCTGGTGTCCGGCTCTGTCCCCGCTGTGCCCAGTACCCATCATGCAGTCTGGCAGGGCTGCTGAATGAGAGGGGAAGGCAGGGCATGGGCGCTCGGCCCTTTGCTGGGGAGATCCACAAAATAGATACACATCTGGAAGACCTGGAGGTTGCCCTGCAATACCCCCAGGTGTGTAAACCTTGTTGACCCCCTCCTCCCGCATGTCCAGGCAGGCCATGCTGGTAGGAGGTGGGGAGGGCACTCTCTGCTCCTATGCCATGCCAAGCCCCATGCCGGGCACTGTGT
Source organism: Neophocaena asiaeorientalis asiaeorientalis (assembly GCF_003031525.2). Taxonomy (NCBI): domain Eukaryota; kingdom Metazoa; phylum Chordata; class Mammalia; order Artiodactyla; family Phocoenidae; genus Neophocaena; species Neophocaena asiaeorientalis. The sequence continues at coordinate 1,356,852 of NW_020174701.1, forward strand.
ACGTATCTCCTCATTTGAAACTCACAACAACCTTCCCGGCCTCACACCTGCCTGCCCACCAGCCTGCTGCCTCCCTTCCAAGGGCCCAGTCCATCTCGAGGCCCCCTGCTGACTAGCAACTTCTCCTGCTTCGAAATCCCAGAGAGAATCCGCCTGACAACAGCCCTTCCCCTCGCCCCAGTGGTCTCTCCTTGGTCCACCCCACAGTGGCCAGGCCGCCCTCCTGATCGGGGGCTAGAGTCCTGTCTAACACAGGGAGGCCCTATTACTATTATGCCCCTCATTCTACAAATGAGGACACTGTAGAGAGGTTCCAAACTTGCACGGGAGCCCACTGAAGGTGGGCCTGTGCTCCCCCTCCTGTGGTCCCCACCCAGGGAAGCCCCTGGAAGGCAGCAGTGTGCCGCTGGCTGGTCTCCGATGTCAGCCAACCCCAGGTGATGGACTGACTTCTGCTGAGACTTAAAAGCTATTTGAAGCCATCAAGGGAAACCAGCTTTGCGTACATATCAACTCTGTTTGGCAAAATAGCTGGAGTTGGATTTTATTTCTGCTGGGCATTGATTATGGGTATTAATTTGAGAATCTGAAAATTCAATAAAACAGATTAAACCTCCCAAAGAATGAGCGGAGACCATCAACCCGTGCTGCCAAGGGGCGTGAGAGCGAGGTGGGTGGGAAGGAGAACCCAGGGCTGGGTCAGGTCCTGCAGCCATCCGGCCCCATGGGGCCCCCAGCCTGCTTCTGCCCTGGCACTGAGGGCACAGTGACAGCACAGCCCTCCTCTGCAGGACACCTAGCCTGGCTCTGCAGGAAACCAACACCATGGCGGAAAGGGGAGATTTGGAGATTCTTGTTTTTTTTAAGTTTGATTTTTCTTTTGAGGTGTAATTGACATACAACATATTAGTTTCAGGGGTACAACATAATGATCCAATATTTGTCAGCATTGCAAAATGTTCACCCTAATAAGTCTAGTTGACCTCTGTCACCTTAACATAGCTACAAAAATTGTTTTTCTTGTGATGAGAACTTTTAAGATCCATCCTCTTAACTTTCAAATATACAATACAATATTAGTAACTATAGTCACCAAGCTATACATTACATCCCTAGGACATATTTATTTTATTAACTGGAATTTTTCATCTTTACTCATTTCTCTGTCCCCCGGACCATTGCCACTGGCAACCACCAATCTGTTCTCTGTATCTATGTAAGCTAGGTTTTTTATTTAGATTCCACGCATACATGATGTTGTACGATATTTGTCTTTCTCTCTCTGACTTATTTCACGTAGCATCTTACCCTCTAGGTCCATCCATGTTGTTGCAAATGGCATTATTTTATTTTTTATGGCTGAGTAATATTCCATTGTATATATGTACCACATCTTCTTTATCCATTCATCCATCAACGGACACAGGTAGTTTCCATATCTTGGCTATTGTGAATAATGCCGCAATGAATATGGAAGTGCAGATATCTTTTTGAGTTAGTGTTTTTGTTTTCTTCAGATGAAAACCCAGAAGTGGAATTGCTGGATCAGACGGTAGTTCTGTTTTTAATTTTTTGAGGAACCTCCATACTGTTTTCCATCAATTTACATCCCACCAACAGTGCACAATGTCCCCTTTTCTCCATATCATCTCTAACACTTATTTCTTATCTGTTTGATGACAGCCATTCTGACGGGTGTGTGGTTTTGATTTGCACTTCCCTGATGATTAGTAATGTTCAACATCTTTTTATTTACCTGTTGACCATCTGTATGTCTTCTTTGGAAAAATGCCTATTCAGAACTTCTGCCCATCTTAAAATCAAATTGTTTGGGGTTTTTGTTTGTTTTTGGTTTTGCTATTGAGTTGTATGAGTTCTATACATATTTTGGATATTAACCTTTATCAGATATATGATTTGCAAATATTTTCTCCCATTCTGTAGGTTACCTTTTCATTTCATTGATGGTTTTCTTCACTGTGCAGAAGCTTTTTGGTTTGATATAGTCCCATGTGTTTATTTTTACTTTTGTTTCTTTTGTTTTTGGAGTCAGATTCAAAACATCATCACCAAGACCTACGTAAAGGAGCTTACTGCCTGTGTCTTCTTCTAGGAATTTTATGGTTTCAGGTCTTTTGTTCAAGTCTTTAATCCGTGGGACTGTTGATTAGAAGAGTCCAAAGAGATTCAGCAAACTAGAGTCAACCTTGAGTGAATCCTGGTACAGAACTGAAAAAAAAAAAAAAAAAGCAACTCTAAAGAACAGTCCTGGGATAATAGGTGAAATCTGAATGTGGACTGGGTATTAGAAGATATTACAGAACTGTTAAATTTGGGGTGTGATAATGCTTTTGTAGAAGAATGTCTTGATTCTTAAGAGACACATGCTTAATTATTTAATTAAGAAATGTCATGATGTCTTACTTTGAACTTACTTTGTATTTCCTTTTCCTTATATGCATTTGTCAGGTCTTATAACAGGGTTATTCTGGTCTCCTAAAACAAGTTAGAAAGTATTTCCTGTTCCTCGATTTTCTGAGAGAGTTTTGTAACATTAATATTATTTATTTTTAACTGTTTGATAAGAATCCACCAGTGAATCCATCTAGTCTTGGGGTTTTTTTGTGGGAAGATTTTTAAAATTATGAATGTAATTTCTTGAATAGATATAAGGCTATTCTGATTCTCTATTTCTTACTGAGTCAGTTTTAGTAAGGCATGTTTTTCAAGGAAATTTTCTTTCAGTTGTCAAATGCATTGGCATAAATGCAAATATTCATAATATTTTCCTTTTTATTCTTTAATGTCTGTAGAATATGCAGTATTATTTCCTTTTTCATTTATCTTAGTGATAATTTCTATTTGCTCTTTTTTTTTTTCTCAATTATTCTTGCTAGTGGCTTATCAATTTTATTTATCTGGTCAAAGAATCAACTTCTTCCCCCCTAGCTTCTTTAGGTGAAAACTTAGATCTTTGGTTTTAAATCTTTCTTCTTTTCAAATATATGTTTCTAAAAGAAATTTACCTTTAGGTACCAGTTTAGCAGCATGCCACAAATTTTGATGTGTTCATTATCACTCATTAAAAATTTTTTAGATTCCCCTCATGATTTTTTTTTGACCTGTAAGATATTTCTTATTTATAAATGTGTTAGTATCCAATACTTGGGATTGTCTAGGGGTTTTTTTTGGTTTGTTTGTTTGTTCTTTTTTGCTTCCTGATTAAATTCTAATGTTGTTGAGAAACATTCTATAAGATTGCAATCTTCTGAAATTAACTGAGAATTGTGTTATGGTCTAGCAAATTGGTCTATCTTTGTGAACATTTCACATGCACTCAGAAGAAACGTGTATTTTGCAGACGACCCAGGCTTGAATCCAGGTCTGCTATTTACTAGCCATGTGAGTTAAGCAATAAATACAGCTTCTCTGAGTCTCAGTTTCTCCAAATATAAAATGGGAATAAATGATGGTAAGTAACCTAACAACGTTGTGGTGGGAATGAAATAAAAGGCTCTTAGCACCCTGAAGTCTCGTTCTGTGTTAGCTGTCCTCTGTTTCCTCCGCCTGCTTCTTCTCATTGTTATTATTACTGGTATGGCCATAATCATTATTGTTGCTATTGTTGCTGTCACATAGTTGCAATCATTTTTTTTTTTAACATCTCTTTTGGAGTATAATCGCTTTACAATGGTGCGTTAGTTGCTGCTGTATAACAAAGTGAATCAGCTATAGGTACATACATACATCCCTATATCCCCTCCCTCTTGAGTGTCCCTCCCACCCTCCCTATCCCACCCCAATTCATCTTTAATTGAACTTCTGAGACTGCTATTGAGCCGTGCCCCCAGGGGAGTTTCCAGTGGCTTCTGCAGGCTCAGCAGCCATGGCTCACGGGCCCAGCCGCTCCGCGGCATGTGGGATCTTCCCGGACCGGGGCACGAACCCGTGTCCCCTGCATCGGCAGGCGGACTCTCACCCACTGCGCCACCAGGGAAGCCCTCCAGTGGCTTATTTTACAGTCCGTTACAAAGCTATTCTCACCATCATGATGATTGTCACCCTCATAACGAAACTGCATGCTTTACGTTCTACCCGGAGGTGACTGTGGAGGGAGGCCAGCCCTGCCATATTCTTAAAGCCACAGGGGTCTCCCTGGCACAGACGAGTGAGGTCTTCGGAGCTGACCAGCCTTCTGGGGACACCTGGTATTTGATAACACAACTTTCTCACTCTTGACTTCTTTGATGTGCTACTTTTGTGGGGCCCTAGATGGTGTGTCTTTGGATGATTATCTTCTGTAGGGCACATGGATTGGAGGTCCTGATGAGACAGGCTGGGACCTGGGACCTGGGACCCTTTGCTACAGTGCCTGCACCTGGACAAACGTCTCCTAGAGCAATAAAATAAATAAATAAATACATAAACTATAAGGGACTAAAAATAACTGTGTGCATGTGCAGTCAGGGCAAATTATGGACAACAAGACACAAAAAGACCAGAAAAACCCAACTGCCACTTCTGAGGAGCTGGGAGCAAAAACAGGGTGTTGGGGGCAAAAGCATGTACTGCGCATGCCCCCTGCACTCAGCACCACAAAGGGATGGGCAGACCACCTAAGCCACGCCTCCAGCCCGACCCCTGGACACACCCCCACGCTCACCCCATATAAGGAACCAGCTCATCCCCACCTCGAGGAGCGAACAAGGGAATCTGTTATTTGTTCTTGCTGTCCCCTGCTGTAGCAGGAGCCCCAGTAAAGACTTGCTTGAATTTCTGGTCTGGCCTCTTATCAATTTCTATTGATTGCGGAAGGCCAGGAACCCTGGTCGGTATCACTGATCTCTTGCATATTAGAATGCATTTTTCAGTTGTCTTCACTGGTGCCAGGGGATCCGGTTGGGTGTAATATCTCAGGCTGTGAACTTTCTCCTACAAAATTGCCTCTCCACGGCTCTATTGCCTTCTGACATTGGAAACAGCAGAACAGAACTCTGAGGTTAGCCTGATTCTTGTTCCTTGAGATAGAACTCTTATTTTTCTGCCTAGTAGCTTAAGATTTTTTTCCTTCATAACACAATCCCCAGAGTTTTGCGTGGTGTAGGTGTAAACATCTTTCTCCATCCTTTTTGATCCACACACAGCTCTCTAGCTGGGAAATCTCTTCTTGATAATACATTGCTCACTCTTTCCACATGTTCATTCATTCAAAAACTATTTATTGAGTACCTAGGTTCCAGGCACTGAGAATACAGCAGTGAAGAAGATAAAACTCCTGCCCTCGGGGAGCTTCCAGATGATAAGGGAAACAGTCAATAAACAATCAATGAAAATGATAAACAAGAGCTCCTGGCAGCAGCAAGCAGGTCTTTGGAGGATAATAAAACAGCCTGAGGGATGGAGAATGCAGGGGCAGGGAGTTCTGCCTGGAGGGGGTGGGGGATGGCTGGAATTTCAGCCTCTTCCTTCCTTAGGAATGTCTATTCTAGTTCACCATGGAATTGGATCTCTTTTCTGCCCTTGATGCCAAAAGCTCAGCCTCTGTGCACCTGTGCTGAATTGAATCTCAGAGACAGAGTTTTGGGTGAAGTAGAAAATAATAGCTTTATTGCTTTGCGAGGCAAAGGAGGACACAGAGGGCTTGTACCCTGAAAAACTGTGTGTCCCAAACCGGGGCGGGGTGGGGGGCGGATTTGGTGAGGAGTTTTACAGCAGTGGTTCAAGGGGGGCGTTGCTGATAAGGACCAGGGTGTGTGCAGGGCCTTTGCTCCTTTAATCTGGCCTCAGGGTGTTTCCTGGTGAGCCTTTGTTGGGGGTTTTACTTCTGCAGAAGAGCTCAGAGATGCTGTTCTGTGTATCCCTTGAGGCGGGGCCAGGACCTGCCCCAAGGCTGCACTGTTCTTTCTCCTCCCTTGTCTCAGCATCCCCTCTCTTCCCTTATTAGCAGCTGTTTGAACCTGCCCTTTGGAACGCAGGGAAGGTCATGGAGGCTGAATGAAGCTTATTCCCTACAAACAAGAAACGGGGACACAGAAAGGCTTCGAGCCCAGGACCCCCACAGGGTCCTGCTTGGTTTCACCTTCAATGTGTAGTTTTTAAATTTTTATCATTTGCTTCTATTTTTTCCCCCAGCAATCTGGGAGAACTTGCCAAGGTGTCCTCCATGCATCAACCGTGCCATCAATTCAATTTTCCCCAGTCCCTTGTGCTCTTTTTTGCCTCTGGTGAGGACCCTGAGTCATCAGAATGACTTCAACTTTCTCTTGCTGTGTGGTCCTTTTCCATGGGTCTCATATAAAGTCTGCTTTTCTAGGCTCAGTCTTGTGTGTGGCTTATGAAATCCCTCTGTGCCCCCTTCAGTGAAGGTCAGTGGGCAGGATGGAAGGGTATTCCTCCCTGCACTGTGTCCCATGGGCTGCGGGGCTGGGACACAGCCCGCCTGGATGAAAGGTGGGTGCAGGTCGATGGACACTGCACCCAGTCCCACCCCTGAGAGCACAGGATGAGGGCAGCCCTGTCTGGAAACGCCCCCACTGCCTCGGGCAGTCACGCCAAACAGACGGATCCCATGGACACTCCCGGTGGCTAGAAAACGCTGCCACTGTGGTACCCACCTCTGCCTTGACTTGTGGGAGGGAATTTGGAGGGGCAGGTAATTGCACAAAACCACATACTGTTCTGCCTTGAAGTTTCTCTTCTGAGCCCCCAGAAGCCCCAGGGCTGGAGAGGTTATTTATGTTAACCTCCTGTTTAGAAATTAAGTTCCGATTTAGAAATTAAGGATTGTAATTTAGCATTAACCCAGATGTCAAGACATAATGAGACACACTGGGGGAAATTGGATTCCACTTTGCCAAAGACCCATTTTATTTATAATAACCAGCTACTCACATTCTGCCAATATTGATGGATCATATGTTTAAAATTTTGATAGCTCATTCATTTCTATAATTACATTTATTTCAAATTAAATAAGTCTCGTACACCCTTGATATACAAAGAGACAAAATTAATTTGTGGATCAGAATTAACCTGCCATTCAACCCCTGGAACTGTCCTTCCTAGAAGCCCTTGGAGAGCGACATTCTGCCATTTCACAGATGATGATTTGCATATGAACCATTTTTAACCTGGAAGGGGCTTGTCCCTGGGCTTGAAGGGAAGTGTCATTGCAAAGGGGACGGGGTTCCTCGCTCATCAATAGGCCCAGATACGGAGACGGGGCCATTTGCCAGTAGAGCCGATCTGCCTGGAAAACAGCAAAAGCAACGAAGGGGCAGCTGCCAGGTGTTACAGGTAAGGTGTGAGCATTGGCACTTGTCCCCAATCCTCTAGTTGCTGGTGAGCGACCTTGAGCAGGATTCTCGCAACTGCCCTTTCCTGAGCAGGGTGGTAAGGATGCCCACCACTTCCTGCTTGCCCACACCCCTTGCGGGAGGCCCGTCTCCTGGCCACAACTGGCTTGACCGAGAGTGGAGTCAAGGGCAGTGTGGCCGATCCGCTGGGCATGGAGACCCTGAACAGCTGGGCTGCGTGAATGACATTGAGGGGCACTTCCTGTGTGGTCAGCCTGAGTTCACACCATGTACACTATGGGGAAGCTGGTCCAGAGAAAGGATGGAGTTGCCTTGCAGAGCTGGGCAGAAGTGGTACTGGGCAGATCGGGGGGTGGGAGGGGGAAAGAGAGAGATGGAAAAAGAGCGAAGAAATGGAGAGAGAGCAGGATAGAGAGAGAGAGGGATGGAAAGGGGGAAGGAGAGGCATTTGCCCTTTGACTCTGGCCCCAGCTGCCCTGCACCTCAGCTGCCCTGGGTTCCCTGTTCTCGGCCATCTGAGCTTGCTCTACATTTGCTCAGGACACCCTCCTTCGAGCCTGCAGACTGTGACAGGCTTTGGCTCTGAGCTAAGCCCCGGATTCAGGACGAGGCCTCTGCCTCAGTGAATGCACCCTCTAGGGCAAGAGTCATCCCAAGTAGCACACAGTGTTCCCCAGCCACGGCTCAGGGTGCCCACTGAGCTTCAGTGCTGTCGCCTGTGACGTGGACCTAACACTTTCCTGGCAGGAGCCGTGCAAAGATGAGGGTAATGTGTACGGGACATCAGCCCAGCCCTGGTGCATCTTAGGTGCTCCACAAGCGGCAAAAGAAAACAAGCCAAGGCTGGCAACACAGAGACATTGGGGGAGGGAGATGGTGATGGAGGCCCCTGAATTTGGGAGGAGAAAGGAGCAGAAGAGGGCAGCCATTCCTGGATTAGCTGGGGCTGAGAGATGTGGAGCCCCGCATGTCCCAGCGTGATGGTAAAATGTGGGAAAGACTGCAGGGTGGCATCTTGGTCTCAGATGTGGCCCCGGAGAATGACCTGTCCGTGGAGTGGCCTGGGAGGTCCCACGTATTTTCACAGGCCTGGAGTGGGGGGCTGAGGTTATTGAGGGGTAAGTCCATGAGACCTGCCGGGGTCCTGGGTCCAGAAACAGCAGAGAGGGTTGCCCGGGGGATGGGAGGAGGGCTTGGTTCTAACCCAGGACTATCATGGGGGGTCAAGGTGGAGCCCACGGACTGTGGCGAGAGAGCACTGGCCGTGGCCTGAGCCAAGGCTGGACAGGACATGACACACCTTGGTCCTTTACAGGGGCCAGCCAGATGGCCACTGAGACCTGGAAACACCCTCAGGACACCTGCCTAATCTCCTCTCCCTCCCCCCAATTCACCCTGGTCCCAGGGGTTAGGGGTTGGGGGGAATTCTGAATTGATAGAGTTTTAAACCCACAATGGCTAAAAAAATTGATTTTGACTCTGTTTACTTGTAAGTAACTAGGAGCCATCCAACAGAACGGGGCTCAGCATCAGAAATTAAGTGACGCACAGACATAGAGAACAGACTTGTGGTTGCCAAGGTGGGGGGGGGGGGGGTTGGGAGTTTGGGATTCACAGATGCAAACCATTCTATAGAGAATGGATAAATAACAAGGTCCTACTGCATAGCACAGGGAACTATATTCAACATCCTGTGATAAACCATCATGGAAAAGGATATGAAAAAGAAGATATATATGTATATAACTGAATTGCTTTGCTGTACAGCAGAAATTAACACAACATTGTAATTCAACTATACTACAATAAAATTTAAAAAATAAAAAAGGAAAACAATGAACTTTAAAAAAATTTTAAAATGAAATCAAAATGTCAAAAAAAAAAAGAAATTAAGTGACGTAAAAAATGGAGGTTTGCTCTGGTATACTTGACTCTTCTGAACATGAAACTTATCCCCTGGAACCGGCATTTCACAGCCTCCCACCCCCTCCCCAGGAGGATAGGAGACTCTCCAGCGCTTGGGAATCATATTTAGCCAGAAAATCTCCGCAGAGGCCCGTGACTGTCTTCAAAGGTTTGAAGAGTTGGCACGTGGCAGAAGGAATTCGTGCCTCCTTTTCAGAGGATCAAGGTGTTAGTAGTTATAGGAG
>NW_020174701.1:1366414-1415971 GCF_003031525.2 Neophocaena asiaeorientalis asiaeorientalis
CAGCTCAGGCTGGGAGATGGAGGTTTCCTGCCCACCCCCCCCACCTCCCTGCCCCCGCCCCCCCGTGCTCTCCGCCTCAGGTGGGTGGTCGGCCCAGGGATGGAGGACCATGTGTTAGGGGCTGCAAAGAAGAAAGCGTTTCCAGGTCCTCTCTAACTTAGAGGTGGACAACTGCCTACCCAGAGCTGCTGTCCTTTGCGCAGCTCTAGAATGAAAGAGTGAAGAGAATCCAAGGCCAGACCCTGGGGACTCACAGGGGGGTCAGCACTGCAGGGAAAGTGACATTCCTTAATTCCTTAATTCACTCCTGCAGTCCCCACAACAATCCAGTGATATTTGGAGTTATCATCCTGATTTTACAGTCGAAACCGATTCAACGGGAGTAATGAACCTGCCCAAGGCTACCCACTTACTAAGCAGCAGAATCAAAGAGAAATTGCATCCTAGGGCCCTTCCCAAACTTTCCACACCTCTTTAATGACCTATATTCTAAGAGGGAAAATTTCAGAAGACCAAATTTTTAAAACCTCTTTATTACATTCTGTGGACTTCAGAGAGAATTCTGAAGTGTAAATCAGCTCAGATAAAGCCTCAAGTGGAGACAGGCAAACGCGCGATTGTTTTGGTATCTTTCTGCACCGCCCGGAATCCAGCGTTCTTTGCCTTCCTTTCCCAGAAGTCTCGAGCTCTTGGTACTGTATAAATATTTCACAACATTTGGGCCTGCAGAAAGAAGAGGGAAGGAGCCCCCCACTTTGGGTGAGGTGCTAGGGACTGCAGGTGGGAGAACAGACCAGGCAATCGACCTGGGCCTCCTGCCCTGTCTCCCAGCAAAGCTCATCCACAGTCGTCGAGTGGTCCATCAGGGCTGAACCGCTCTGGCTGACTTACCTGCTAAGGTGCTTTGTGGCTGCTACTTAGAGAGGCCATTTAAAATTCAGTACTCACCGAGGGTTCCATGCACTGTAGGCTCTGGATAAATGTTGCTTATGAATTGGGGAGGGAAAGAAGCCATAGAATCCAGAGTGTGTTGCCCACAGGAATCTGACACAGAGAGCCCTGGGTAGGTCACAGGGTCCCCGGGGGCCAAGGGTTCGGACCCTACCTTGCCCCCTGGCCACCCCTCTGTCAAATGGGGCCCTCACTGGTCAAACTGCAGACCCACCAGGGGCCGTGAGCACTGCGGGGGATGGGGAAGGAGGCACCAGGCTGGGAGGACTCTGTAGACCCAGTGTCCATCAGGGTCACCCAGACCTGGCGCTTTGGCCAGTTGTATAGGGAAACAGCTGTAGTTTCAAACAATGAACAACAACACCACCCTCAGCTTCTCATAGTGTTTCCTAATTAATTTGACAACAACTAGGCCTCTGATGCCATGTGTCAACTTGGCTGGGGCTCAGTGCCCAGGGATTTGGCCAAACACTGTTCTTGATGCTTCTGTGAGGGCATTTTTAGATGAGATGTGCATTTAAATTGGTGGACTTTGAGTAAAGCAGGTTGCCCTCCATAATGTGGGTGGGCCTCATGCAATCAGTTGAAGGCTGACAAATTCCCGGAGCAGGAGGGAATTCCACCAGCAGGCTGCCTTTGGATTCCAACTGCAACTCTTTCCTGAGTCCTCACTTAACTGGCTTCCCCTATCAGATTTTGGACTCACCAAGCCTCTGCAATTGTCTGAGTCAATTCCTTAAGATAAATCTTCTTCTCTATATAGTCACCTCTTATTGGTTCTGTTTCTCTGGAGAACGCTGACTAACACAGCATCTAACGCTGCACCCCTTTGTCTTCTCCTGATTCTTATTTATTTAATAAATATAAATAAGGTTTAAGTAATAAACCAATATTTATAAATTGAAAAAACAAACAAAAAAAACTAGGCCTCAAAGATGTCCCTCCCCGGATGGAAGAACCAGAACAGTTTTGTGAGTTAGATTTTCCCTGCGGATAGGAGGAGAGTTTTACCCCCCGTGACTGGGGCGAGCCCCAGCCAGTGGCCCCTGCTGTGTCCAGGGAGCTGATTCAGTGCCAAGTGGAAGGGGTCAGAAGCACTTCGTCACAGGCCTCGTTTGCTGGCTTCTAGCACCTTCCCCAAGACAGTACTTTGGAGAGTAATTGTCAGGGCGTTTTCAGCTATGAGTAAGAGAAACTCCTCTGACTCCACCTGGCTGAAGCAACCACGTGAAACTCGTCAGCTCCTCTAACTGAAAAGGCCCACGGGGCCATCTTCAGACAGATGAGGGTTGGTCCAGGCATGGAGAGCCGGCTATTCCCATGACAATGCTTTTCATGTCACGGTGGCAACTTCATCCTCTGTTTGCTAAGGCTCCTGTAACAGATGACCACCAACTGAGTGGCTTAAAATAACAGAGGTTTATTCTCTCAGAGATTGGAGGCTAGAAGTCTGAAATCCTGGTGTTCAGGGCCGGGCTCCCTCTGCAACTCTGGGCAAAATCCTTCCTTGCCTCTTCCAGCTTCTGCTGGCTCCCAGCAAGCCCTGCCATTCCTTGGCTTGTAGCTGCATCTCCCCGATCTCTGCCTCTATCTTCCCTCTGTGTTTTCTTATCAAGACACCAGTGACATGGGATTTAGGGCCTACCTAATCCAGGATGACCTCAACTTATTACATCTCCGGAGACCCTCATTCCCAGTATTTCCCAATCACATTCTGAGGTTCCAGGATTGCAGGGGGTACGCTTTCACCCCACCCTGGTTGCCTGCCTTTGCAGAAACAGGAGAGCTGGAATAACAAATGAGGAGACAGGGCCTGGTGGACACACAGGTGTCTTCCCAATTATGGAATGAAAGCTTGAGGGTGGGTATTGTTGGGGACCCTACCCAGACTTCCTGGATCCGTTTCACCGATTCTGTGTGCCTCTGACTTTAAGTGCCTACACTTGACACTCTGTAGAGGCTGCCCTTGGGTCACTGGTGAGGCTCATACAAAGAACTGGGGGTACTTGAGAGTTTGCATTCCCAGGGGCCAGTCCTTTGCAAGCTCAGCTCCCTCGCTTCAGGGGAGGGTAACTCACACCTGAGTTCCCCTGTAGAACCAGCCACCTTCTGCAGCTACCTTCCCAAGACCTTACCTGAAGCCACACCCTGGCTTGGCTTCTCCCATCCCCCCACTGATCCCCCCAGGAACATTTCCATCACAAGGCACTTAACCAGGAATCCTCGTTTCAGGGTCTGCATCTGGGTAGGGTTGCCAGATTCAGCAAATAAAGATATAATAATAATAATAAAATAAAGATTAGTAATACTTAATAACAATAAGTAAAATTAAAATAGTTCATTTTATTTTTTTTTTTTATTTATTTTTTTTTGCGGTACACGGGCCTCTCACCGTTGTGGCCTCTCCCGCTGCGGAGCACAGGCTCCGGACGCGCAGGCTCAGCGGCCATGGCTCACGGGCCCAGCCGCTCCGCGGCATGTGGAATCCTCCCGGACCGGGGCACGAACCCGTGTCCCCTGCATCGGCGGGCGGACTCTCAACCACTGCACCACCAGGGAAGCCCTAAAATTTTTTTTAATTTTAAATTTTTAACCATTTTTAAAATTGAAGTATAGTTAATTTACAATGTTGTGTTAGCTTCAGGTGTACAGCAAAGTGATTCAGTTATTCACGTATGTCTATTCTTTTTCAGATTTTTTTCCATTATAGGTTATTACAAGACCATGAATATACAGTAAATCAGTAAAAGCCCAGTGAAATTTGAATTTCACATCAACAACAAATTAATTTTTAGTATAAATATGTCCCATGAAATATTTAAGACATACTTATATGAAAATATAATTTGTTGTTTACCTGAAATTCAAATGTTAGTGGGTGCCCAGTATGTGGTTCCCAACTTCTGAGGAGCCGAATTTCAGACAAACTGTGCTCTGGGTGAACAAACTTAGGACACCATCTTGTTCCTGAACCAAATCACTGTAACAGGAGACAGAGGATCATGTCAGGATCCAGCCTGGGTCTGTGGGTGACGCTAAGTCCACCTCAACTGTAGGGTTGTGTGCTCCGTGTCGGGGAGGCAGGGGACCACAAGCGCTGTTATCACATGTAAGTGATCTTGTCGTCTCATTGTTGACGGTGGTTGTAGTCTAGAGCGCCACAGTGAATGCTGAGTTATAGCACTGAAGCATCGCTCCCAGGGAAAATACAGGATCAGGGTCCTGAGTCTGCAGTCCCCACATTTTTGTCAACCAATCAATACAGAACCTTGAGTGTTTCCGTGTAAAGACATCTAATCTACGCTGTGGATTCATTCACACTCAACTCACGGCCAACAGCGCTGTAACTCACGACTAAAAGAAACTCATCTAACGCACATATTTTCTCCAAAAGGCACAAACAGCCTTCTCGGGCTCAGGACACTAGACAGCATTTCAGCACATGCTGGAGGGCTGTTTCAAACAGTGAAATCACCCACAACAAACACAAAAATGTGACATTAAATAGACCATGAAAAGGACACTAGTTTACAGTCTGAGCTGAAACGAGAAGGCAGACCCTCATGTTGTCCAACTCCAGCTGGGAACGGGCACATTGAGTGACTCAGATTTTTGCCCCTGTGCTCGTGCCCACAAATGACCCCAAAAGCAAGCACTGCAAGTATTGATTTAGGGGTTACAAGTACATTTTAGCAAGTAGTCAAATTCACAAATACAGAATCTGCGAACACTACCATATATAAAATAGACGACCAATAAGGACCTACTGTACAGCACATGGAACTATATTCAATATCTTGCAATAATATATAAGGGAAAAGAATCTGAAAAAGAATAGACATATATGTATATGTGTATAACTGAATCACTTGGCTGTACTCCTGAAACTAACACAACACTGTAAATCAACTCTACTCCAATAAAAATAAAATAAAAAGAATAAGGATGGACCGTACCTGTAAAACTTCGTTAGTGGTTGTTTGCAGAGTTACCTGTGCTGGTTTCAAGCGTACTCATATTACGTTTACTCTTCGGAGAATCTTCTGCTATGAAAATACAGGGTCCAGCTAGGTAAACACAGAATGCGGACAAACAGCCTATCACAAGGCACTCTGTTTGCACAGCTATCAACGTGCAGCCTTAGTCACTCTGTAAAGGTGGCACCTAGCCACGCACTCGGTGTACACAGTAACTGAGTGCCAGGCACCACATTTGCCTGTCTCTTTAGTACCTGTAAGATACGAAATTCCTGAACTCAGCCCATAGCTGCGTTCATCTGTAAACAGAGCTGCTTGCTTTTTTTAAAAGCAGGGGAAAAGCCGTGCCCTGAGCCACTTTACAAGTTGCTGCTACTATGTACACAGCCATCTGCTAGCAGCTCGTCTCACATATCCGAGGTCCTAGCGGGACTGTTTAAGCAAGAGTCATGATTTTCAGGTTTGGAAGGGATCATCCCCCCAAGCCTTTATTTATCTCTTGAAAAGTTTTTTTCTTTCAAATTGACTGTTTGCCCAAAACAATCAAAACATCAAAAAGTTTTCCTTGGCTAGAGGGATGAATTGGGAGTTTGGGGTTAGCAGATGCAAACTATTATATAGAAAACGGATAAACAAAGTCCTACTGTAGAGCACAGGGAACTATATTCAGTACCCTGTGATAAACCATAAAGGAAAAGAATATAAAAAAGAATGTATGTATATGTATAACAGAGTCACTCTGCTGTATACCAGAAACTAGCACAACATTATAAATTAACTATACCTCACTAAAATGAATCGAAAAAAAAAAAGTTTTTTTCCTTAGCTAGAGCTGGCAGGCTTCTCCCACAGAGCTCTGCTCAAATGTCAGTCTGTTTTCCCAGACACTAGAAGCGTATCCTGGCAGAACTGTATTGGAGTGGGGAGGTGGGGTTTGGCATGGTCAGATGTTGTCATGGCAGGCCTCCCACAAAAAGGGTTCCTAACTTTTTATTTTCTCCAGTTTTTGAATTTCAATGAATTTCACCGTTTTAAAATTCCTTTTATCTTTCCCCCAGATTGTATATACAGACAGTTTTGGAATCAGCTGTTACTAAAAGGCTTGCCCAGCTGCCCCCTAACACCCAGCCCAACTGCTTTGAACTCTCTGAGCTTTTTATTCAGGCACTGATCACCTTCTTGTTAATAAGATGCTTCTATCTTATTGATTGATCCATCCTGGTGTTACGTGTTCATTTCCTGTTGGGTAGCTGAGTCTGTAGCTCTCCCGACCCTCGTGCATGTGCCTTCCCCACCCCGTGAATATAATTATATCATGACTCCAAGTTAAGTCAACAGTATTTATTTCCATCGTTGTAACCATATAAATAGTGTTTGCGGCAGAGAATGTTTTTTGTTTCTTTTCCCTGAACATCTTTTCTTCTTCTTTAATAACCAACAAATTTTTTCACCAGCTTAATTTTCTAGGGGCTTCTTGCTGGTTTCTCTTTTCAAATGCTCCACAGGCCTGACGCATGTCAGTAATAGTTTGTTTGTTTTTTTAATATTTGTTTGTTTATTTGGTTGCACTGGGTCTTAGTTGTGGCAGGTGGGCTCCTTACTTGTGGCACATGGGCTCCTTAGTTGTGGCACACATGTGGGATCTAGTTCCCTGACCAGGGATCGAACCCAGGTCCCCTGCATTGGGAGCGCAGAGTCTTCACCACTGTGCCACCAGGGACATCCCCAGTAATAGGTTTTTTTCAAACCCCAAGCCCAGTTCTAACAGTGCCTTTCTACCTGGACCGGGCATCCCCCTGGCGTCCTCCCACCCGGGGCTCCCATGCCCCTCCCCCTGCCTTGAGACCCCACAGCCTCCTCATTCTCAGTCTAGACCCTAAAGCACATCCTCGGGTAGTTTCCTCGGGAAGGGTGGCTGGGAAGTGGATTTTCTGAGGTTTTGGGGGCTGAAGATAATTCTATTCTACTGTCACATTTAAATCATCGTTTGGCTGGGTAGCCCATTCTAGGTTGGAAATAAATGTCCACTGTGTTGGAACCAGGGGTCCATTTTCTTTAGCGCCAGGTGCTGCATGGAGCAGACCAGCGCCACTGTGATTCCCGTTCCTGGGGATCCAACCAGGTGTTTTTAATTTGGAGGCTCCAAGCATCCTCTCTCCTGTCCATAAGGATCATGCATTCCCACACTTCATCGTCCAGGCAGGAAACCTCGCGACGCCGTGCCCCGGCTTGGACAGGTGCAGACTTTCTCCCTTCCACGTGCTCTGGGCATCTCCCTGCCTCAGTCTCACTTGCTAGCGTTTTGCAGCCTGGGCTCCACCCTTGGGAACAAAGACGTGCCACCTTGGAAGCTGTTTTATAACACATGAGGCCAGGGCGGTACGCGCATCCCAAAGAATGGGGGACCGAACAAGAGATGGTGCAGGTATCAGAATGTGTGCATCAGACAGGGTCTGATCTGAGCCTCCGAGGGCGGGGACACCCGGCCCGCACTGTGCAGTCTCTGTGCCAGGTCAGCACGGCCAGGCTGGACCACAGTCCCCAGAACGCCACTTCCAGTTTGCTTTCCATCACACTGGGCCACAAGAGCTGTCCTCTCGGGATATGGAAGGGGTCGTGGCCACTTTGTAGCATATACACACCTTCCCCCAATTGTTCGGCACACCCTGTCTAGCTGCTGGGGGAAGGAATCCTGCAGATGGGGTTAAAGGCCATCATCAGCTGGCCTCAAATAATCAAAAGGGGAAATTCCTGGGTGGGCCTGACTTAACCAGTTGGAAGCCCTTTGGGAGGACCTAGGTGGCACCCAGCAGAGACTCCAAACCACAGTGGGGGCTCCACTTGCTCTCCTTTGCCCTGGGTCCTCCCTCCTGACTGCTGCCTGGGACCACAAGCCTCTGCTGGTGGCCGTGGGGTCCAGCCTGCTCCTCATTGGCCCTTCCTGACCTCCGGCCTCTGGACTTTGACCTGCTTAGTCAGTCCCCATGATGGAGTAAGCTGACTCCCTGTAATAAATCCTGTAATTTACATACATATCTCCCATGGTTCTGCTTCTGGGTTGAGCCCTGACTGATACTGATTCCAGCAAAGAATCTGCCTTCCCCCGGGGGCGCTGCTGTGCTCAGGACTCCACTGTTCCGCTGGGTCCCCCGGGGCAAGCTCAGGGGTGGCCCAGGACAGTGTGCTCCCAGACCATCCTCTGGGACTTAGCCAAATTCTCCACCCATTCCCAGAGACTCAAGTTTGAAAACTACTGCTCTTGGGGAATTGAGGTGTCCCACCCTCTGCTGATTTTTGTGCCCACGTGGAGTGAGCCGGCTGTGCTGACCAGGCCCGGGACACCCTCAGGCTCTCTTTCCTGTCTTCAAACCAGCCCAGGATCTGCCCCCAGAGCCTTGTCCTTAGAGCCACAAAATACTAAATGGAGCCCAGGCTCTGAAAGTCAAGCCTGCCCCTGCCCCTTACAGTGTGAGGACTCCCATCCGAAGGCTGCCCAGGGTTCTCAGCATGAGGCCAAGCTCACGGTGTCATGAGGAGGCCCCGCGTGATCAGGCCCCTCCCGGTCCCTCCAGCTCCTGACCCCCCACCCTCTCCAGTCACCTGCTCCCAGGGCCTTTGCACCTGCTGCCCCCCTGCCGAGGGCTCCCTTTCTTCACTGGGGACGCCTGCCCATCTTCACTCTCAGCCCTGGTGTCACCTCCCCAGGCCTTTCCCCACCAGGGATTTTCCTAGCATCCTATGTGTTTCCACTCATCACAGCTTGGGATGATATATTTGTTCTATTTTTCCATATTTATCATCTATATTAACAGCTATCTTCCCATCGGCTCACCCAGGACAGACCCCCACGCCCTAGGAGGTTCTTCTGGATAAAAGTTTGTTAAATGGATAAACAGCCCTCCGTGCGTCACTCCACATCTCCGAGGTTCAGTGTTTTTAGGGGGGAAACAGGGCTGATGACATCCACCTTGCAGGGCTACTCTGAGGATGAAATGAGATGACAGTCCCTGGCCCCATGTGGGGCCGGCAGGAGGCGCTCAAAAGTCCCAGCAGGTGTGGCTGGTGGTTAACGCCCTCCCCACAACTTGGCTAATCGCCTCCCCAGGCTAGAAGTGCCCTTCCCTCTGTGCCTGCCACTCAGCCCCAGGAATCTGCTCCCCATCTGTCTCCACCACTCCCTAAAGCTCCTCATGCACGGGATCTGTCCCTTCATCATTTTCATCCCATTGCTGGGTATGGTGCCGGCACAGAAGGGACCCCAGGGGTCTTACGTGGGGCTCCCCAGAAGCAGGTCCTGGGACAAGGGCCCCTGAGCGGGAGATTTATTGAGGACCTGCTCCCATTAGAAGCCAGTGGGAAAACCGAACAAGGAAGAAAGAAAGGGGAGGGGGCCGAGACAGGGTGGAGCTTCAGCTTGACCTCAAGAGGGGCCCCCACCTGAGGCCAAAGAGCTGAGCTTTCACTCCAGGCACCGGCTAAGGGTGGAAGGGCAGGGGAGGGTGGCAGCTCCCAGGCGCTTCGATTCTCTGGGCTGGGGCCGAGGACTCCAGGGGGGCGAGGTCAGGCACTCCTCCCAGGAAGAGCTGCGGGAGCTGTGTGTAAATGCAAAAGTATGAGGGGGGGCAGAGGAGGGCACGCAGATGGTGGAAGGACTCAGAGGGGGTTGGGAGAGCCCCAGCTACGCATCACGCTCCACACAGCTTCCTCCCGCTTCCCCGAAGGATCGCCCTGACGTGAGGAGTCTTGAAGACTGCAGAGGGACAGCTCTCTGTCTGGCGTTTCAGTCAGGATGGCCAGCCTGGAGAAAAGCAAGCTATGATGGCTTGGACAGTGGGTCAGCCTCCAGCCTTGCAAACTCCACTTTCCTCTGTGGTCCAACCTGGCCCCTAGTGGCTCTGGGGCCCCGGGCTGGTGGGTAGGAGAAGGACCAGGAAGCCTGGCATCCCGCTGCAGCCTGAGAAGTGACCACTGCTGCTCAGGTGAGAGCTGGCTTGGTAGACCTTTTTCCAAGGAGAGGATGGGAAAAGCCAGATGGAAAATCCTGACTTGGCCAATTAATACGAGCAGCAGGAAAATCCCTCAGTTGATTCCCTAACAACCAATCTCTGTTCCCAGGTCCATGGGAAGGCAGAAGAAAATGGATCCCACGTGAAGGAAAATTGAAGTGTGCCCAAAAGTTCATCAGGACTTTCCTGTCTTCCCTCTCTGGGTTCCCGGCGGCAAAAGTTGCAAGAACATGTCTCCTTGTTTAAGCAAGGTAATTTGATCCGGGCAATAATCATCATAAATATTCATGGTTTTGCCTTAACATTAGGATAACATCTGTTTCCAAACATCTGCAATCTGTTTTCAATGCTTCAGTAAAATGTAAATTAGCTCTAACTAATACAATAAAGCACTAATGGGGATAATGGTAATGAAAGCTGCCCATTAGGGCAGGAGTCCAGCCCCGTCTCCAGTGGCCAGTTTTCTGGAATTCTCCAGAACTTCCCTCAAATGGAAGGGGCTTAGAAAGCCTCTCCTGGCCTCCTGGCTTGCTGCCTAAACCAGCTAACTCTGCACTGGCCAGGGCCCCCTCTGGGCCTCACCCTTCTCCAGAGGATGCTCACAGATCTTTCTAGAAGTCGCGTCCACCTAGGCAGGTCCCAAGCACAGAGCCCTCTCATGCTGCAGAACAAGGTCCAATCTCTTGGCCTGCAAACCAGACCTGTCACCTGTCCCAGCCCCAGCTCTTGCTAGCATCCCTAACCCCAGCCCCAGAATGCCCAGCACTCTCCGTTCCTCAAAGGTCCCAAACACCCCTTCTCTTTTGTGTGTCCTTTACCACTAGGTCATTGGCCCCATGCCGGGAGCACCCAAACACAGTGAGGAGAAGACCAGCTGACAGTTGTGAAACAGACTGGGCCCTCCCAGGAGAAACGTTGATGGTTTAGAATTTCACTCTCACTAGTCATAATTATTTTATTTTATTGAAGTTTAGTTGATTTACAATGTTGTGTTAATTTCTGCTGTACATCACAGTGATTCAGTTATACACATATATACATTCTTTTTCACATTCTTTTCCATTATGGTTTATCCCAGGATATTGAATATAGTTCCCTGTGCTCTACAGTCAGATTTTGTTGTTTATCCATTCTGTATATAATAGTTTGCATCCGCTAAGCCCAAACTCCTAGTCCAAGCTTCCCCCACCCCTTCCCCCTTGGCAACCACAAGTCTGTTCTCTATGTCTGTATGTCTGTTTCTGTTTTGTAGATAAGTTCATTTGCGCTATATTTTAGGTTCCACATATAAGTGATATCATATAGTATTTGTGGTTCTCTGTCTGGCTTACTTCACTTAGTATGATCATCTCTAGGTCCATCCATGTTGCTGCAAATGGCGTTATTTCATTCTTTCTTATGGCTGGGTTATATTCCGTTGTATATATGTACCACACCTTCTTTATCCATTTCTCTGTCCATGGACATTTAAGTTGTTCCTATGTCTTGGTTATTGTAAATTCACTAATCATAATTTTAAACAAATTAAAACAATGATGAACAATAAATAATAGTATGGGTTTATGTTGTTAGGTGAAATAGCTAAGTTGCAAAAACAATTTGTGTCAGATGATTCTACTCTCTTTTATTTAAAAATAGGTATACATATTGGGGAAAACTCTGGGGAAAATATGGATGCAAATGCATCTCTTAAGAGATGCAACTCTTAGCCAAATTGGTAAAAGTTACCTTTGAGACACAGAATTGGGGTAGGTGACTTTGTTTTCTTATTTGAATTTGTTACAGAAATATGTCCTGTATTTTTTAAAGAAAGCTGCTTATTAATTTCAAAGGGGAAAATAGAAACTTTATTATGAACCAATCTGGAGGCTACCCTCTGAACCAAGTTATCAAAATGAGCGTCACCATCAATGGGACCAGCTGACATCATGTACCTCCTGACGTGATGTGCCAAGGAGGACATAGCGTCCCTTCTGCGGTCTCCCTGACAAAATGCACAGCCTGGTCTCCCCGCCATGGTCCTCTCCCCGACAGCTCTGTGAGGGCCTTCTGCTCTGACCCCTGGCACTGGGGAACCTGGGGGCTGAGGGCCCTTAGCCAGTCAAGTTCATCCACGTGGCAGCTGGAGTGGGGGCAGAGCCAACGGGGGGTAGAGGCTGAGGAGGAGCCAGCCCAACACGGTGGAGTCTTGGCTTTAGCCCAGCAGCTGAGCGGCTTGGGGCAAGTTCCTGAATCTCTTAAGCCTCACGTGGGTCAAGGTCTCAAGGTAACCAGTACAGTCTCTGGCACATTCTGGAAGTTCAACGACTCATCAACTTCCCCTTCTTTCACTTCCTTCTCTGGTGAAGACTGCCCAAAGCATTCAAAGTGAGGCTGAGAGATAGCTCTTTCCCTCAATTTCAGTAGTTAGTTAGTCAATGAAAATACGTTTGCATGTCGACAAGCATGTGTATTTGAATTTTAGATGAGTTAAATCATTGCTAAAAGTTTTAGTCACTAAGGGTAGTTTTTTTAAATGGCAAAAAGAAGTGATTAAGTGAAGATTCGCTGTAAGAGTTACTGGCGTGTCTTGTGGTATGTGGACCTGAGTCAGTCACGTTACCTGCATGTCCCATACTTCAGCCTTTGGTTTCTGTTCATGGACGGTGTGAATGTTGCCTTCCTATATCTAAATTTAATCTCTGTTTGGAGCCCCTACTGCACTGCTGGTGTAAACTTAGGTTCAGTCCATTCAGAATACCCTATTTCTTTCCTGAGGGCTTGAAGTCGCAAGCATCCCACTCTGGAATCACAGGGACATCTTAATTCTGGCTGCTGTTGGGTTGCCAGGCTGGCCCATGTCTTCAAATCCCCTCTCCAACACCAGGAAGCACCACTGCTCCCTTGAGCCTGGGCTCAGGGAACCTCTGCAGACTCAGGCCCATCTGCCCATGCAGACCTCTTAAGTAGCCACTTCCCTGGGGTCTGGCCACCTCCCAGGAATTCTGCCTGGGAAGGGGAACCCTGTGGTCATTAGCTCTGATCACCAAGCATCCCCAGGTCTCCTTCCAGGCACTCCTCTGCCCCCTTGAATTAGATGTGGACTCTGACATGCTTTAACCAATGAAAATTGAGAAGTGACAAGTGGTACCACCTGGCAGAAGCTTTGAGAGCCAGACTGCAATTGGCTGTACTTCTCTTTTCCTCTGTCGTGGACATTAGTGTGATGGTGACTGCTCCATCAGCCTGAGTCTTGGAGCGAGAAGCTGTGGGCAGGATCCCCAGCCTGGGTCCTGGGTCCTGAGAAGAGAGCTCCCAGTCTACCCATGATGGATGTGGAGTGACCGTGAGACATTAACCTTATTTTGTTAAGCCAAGGAGATTTGGCCTTGTTTGTTACTGCAGCAACAAGGCCTACCTATGCTGACTGCTACAGACACAAGTTTCCTCTGTTCTTGACCTTCAAAAACAACCTAGTGTCTAACATGCATCCTTGCTCAGCCAAGTAGAGCAGGGCAGGAAGCCCTCTCCTCAGGGACTCCTGGCTTCTCAACCAGGGGAATTTTTCTTTGATGCCACCCTGTTTCTTGTTGGTTTTTCGCTCCCTGGCCTGGCGTCCATCCCCTCAAGGCTGGACTTTTGAAACTTAAAAAGCAAGAAATGACTCTATTTTCTCTACTGTCCTGCTGTCCTTCTCTGAGGCAACAAATGCAAACTGACTAGGGGAAGACCAGGGGTGTCAGTGGGATGGAGAATGAGAAATGGGATGGATTGGGAATAGAGAACGTGAGAGGCTGAATAATAACCCCCCAAAGATGTTCCTGTCCCAACCCCCAGAACCTGTGAATAGGTTGCCTTAGGCAAAGGGGCCTTTGCCGTGTGATGAGGTTAAGTGTTTTGAGAGACAGGGGAATTATCCTGGGTCATCTGGGTTGTCCCAGTGCAATCATTAGGGTTCTTGTAAGATGGAGGTAGGAGGATCAGAGTCAGAAGGAGACATGAGGAGAGGAGCAGAGGTTTTAGTGGTGGACTTGGAAGAAGGAGGAAGGGCCCATGAACCAAAGAGTGTAGGCAACCAGTGGAAGAAAGGCAAGAAAACAGATTCTCTTCTGGAGCCCCCAGAAGGAATACAGCCCTGCCAACACCCCGATTTTAGCCCCGTGAGATCCAAGTTGACTTCTAACCTACAGAACTGTAAGATAATAAATAAATCTGTGTTGTTTAAGCCACCAAGTAGGTAGTGATTTGTTACAGCAGCCATAGGAAACTAATACTCTTGGTTACTAGTTAAAATATTATCCGGCCACATATGCAGTCCAGGTGGGGTCACCAGGGTCCGTCTGCTCTTGTTATCGGTTTCACACAAGCCCAGCTTGTGTTTTGCCCCCACACTGCTCTCACTAGCCCACTCCACTGCCTCTTCCCTGATTTCTTTCCCCAGTATTCCAGCCTTCTGGACCCCTGTATCTTCTTCAGACTGAGGATCTACCTACTTGTTTTGAAAACCCGAAAGACCTACTTCTTTGCCTTCTGCTTCCTCTGCTGGGGTGAACCCTGGTCTCCGCTGCTCATTTGAGTTCCAACACAGCAGCCACTCCAGAAGGAGAGGCCCTTTCTGCCACCGCTTCTTCAGCCCCCAACCCCAGCTGTTTCCTCTCTAAGGGTGTATCCAATCCCCACCACCTCCAGCCTTGACAGAGCAGGGATGCCCGGGTCGCAGGCTTGATCTTTCTGGGCTCCTCTAAGGCTGCTGTGCCCAGAATGGTAGCCACTACTCCATGTGGTTATGCATATTTAAATTAAATTAATGAAAAGTCTCCGTGACCCAGTCAGGTTAGTCACACTTCAAGGGCTTGATAACAACATAGGGCAATGGCTACTGTATTGGATGGCAAAGATATGGAAATTTTCATCATTGCAAAAAGTTCCATTGGACAGCCCTGCTCTGAGGCATTCTTCTTTCCCTTTAATGCCTTTAAAGCCCTGGTCAGCTTAGAGAAAGGAACACCTGTTTACATTTACACCTATATTCTCTCTCCTCAGAGCATTTGTATTTTCTGCCTCTTCTCTGCCTAGGGAGTGGCTATTTCCAGCCCATAATAAAGGATTTCCAGTATGTAGGATAAGGCCATGGGCCTTCCCTTACTGTAGAGATTTGAAAGCTTAAACTGCATTTCTCAGACACCCTTGCAGTTAGAAGCTTTTACATGAGGTTAGAAAACAGAAAGGAGATGGAGGTCATTTCTTAAGGCTTTGGGCTGTTCTCTTCTGACAAAAAAGAAAGAGCAGGGTCCAGCCCCTACTGCATGGTGCCGAGAGGTGGCTGCAGCAGTGGCTGGAATCAGCCACCAGCCACCGGCTTCATGAATCACGAGACAGATTCTCCATGACCAGTGTGTAGGCAGTAGGCACAGCTTCCTCTGCCCAGCACCCTGGTCCCTGGGTCACAGCTATGGCAGTGTGTTCCTGGGATCAATTTCCTGTTCTGTGGTGTCCTGGCACTCATTCCTGGAGACCAAGGCTGGAACTTACCCCTCTACCCCTTCAAATGACTTTGTAAATATTTAATTCTCTGTATTAAATCCCTTTCTGCTGAAAATACCTAGTGTGGTTTCTGTTCCCTGCACTGAACCCTGAGTATTCAGCAAGAAGCCAGGGAACAGCTGGGTCAGGTAGATTCTAGATCAAGGTGACCATCTGGGCATCTCGAAAGTATAAGGTGTCCGTGGTCCAAATGATTTGTCCTGGGAGCAATGGTTCCCGACCTCCACTGCTCAGCAGAGCTGGAGCAGTTGACACCTGACTTCATTTTATGAAATGTTTTTTATAGCCCAGCTCTTCTGGAACCCCAGAATAAAGGGGTCAAGGAGTCAAGACAGCTTCAAACACCATAGCTAGTGAAAAAACAGGCTTTTACTTAAAGCTAGATTTCAAAGAAGTAGAGCTATAGGTCCAGCACTACAGTCAAAACGTGGTTAAACTGTCAAAAGTACACGAAATCAGCCACAGAACATTGTGAAGCACAAGTCACAGTTATATTTGTTCCGTGGGTGTGGAAAAACAATTTTTTTCCATCATGTTGGAAAAACAACCAAACGACTGAGTGCCTGGTCTGATGTGTCTCCCTGCCACTCTGACCTCTGCTGTCCTACTCACCTGTCCACACCATCTAGTTCACTCCTGTGGCTACTTGCATGGCTTTGCGTCCCTAATCCACACGTGCTTTACTCTGCATCCATGATTCAATAATTCCAGCGCAGTTAAGTGTGATTTCTTCCCCAGGAGCAGCAATTATTTGGAAATCATGTCTCAATAAGCTCACCGTTATCTCCTTGGCAATCTCCTCACAGCAAAGACAGCTGAGAGCCTCTACCCACGTGATCACCAAATATTTACTGGACACCGCTGTAGGTGAATAGTGACCCCCCCCCAAATCGGTTGAAGTCTTAACCCCCAGTACCTCACAATGTGACCTGATTTGGAAATAAGGTCACTCCCGATGTCATTAGTTAAGATGAGGTCATACTGGAGCAGGATGGGCCCCAAAGCCGAATGACCAGTGCCCTTTTAAGATGACCTCTTGCCTTCTGAGATGGCCCACACTCTGTCCGTGGAGCTTTTCTCCCAGGGACGCTCTCACCTTCTGAGACGGACCTCATTCTGTCTATGGAGTGTGTATCTCTCTAAGTAAATCCAATTCTTACCTAAAAAAAAGGAAGAAAGATAAAGGCCATGTGAAGACAAAGGCAGAGACTGGAGTGATGCAGTGCAAACCAAGGAACATCAAAGATGGCCAGCAACCCACAGAAGCTAGAAAGAGGCAAAAAATAAAAAAGGCTTTGTAGCTTTTATAGCCTTCAGGGGAGCATGGCCCTGCTGATACCTTGATTTTGGACTTCCAGCTTCCAGAACTGTGAGACCATAAATTTCTGTTGTTTTTAACAACCAGTTTATAGTACGTGGTTATGGCAGCCCTAGAAAAGCAATACCAGGCAACAGTCTGGGAGCCGGGGTCCAGGGGGAAGGACGTGGTGTGATCTCCATCCTCTGGGAGCTCTGAGCCTCTCCTTCCGCATCTCTCTCAGGGCCTCTCCCTCCCATCTCGCCACGGCCTCCTCCTTCAGCACCTCTGGGGGAAGGATGGGCAGCAGGTCTCAGCGCCGGTGTTGAGAAACCAAGTAATAAGTCCACCTGGCCAGCCGTCACTGTGATTTCAACCCAGAGGCCATAGTCCCCGGCACTTTGGCTTCGAGCACACTACTTTAGTCCTGCTCTGATTCTAAACAGGGGTCCTAATTTTATAGATGGGGAAACTCAGGCCAGGGGCTGAAGTGACTGGCCCAAGATCAGGTTGGTTAGCGCTGGAACCAGAGTTGGTGCCAAGGCCCCAGACCCCAGTCTGGGTGTCCCGACCCCTCTGAGGCCCAGTGAGAGCTGGAAACAAAGCCTCCCTCTTCCCAGAGACCATGTGTCCTCAGCCAGCGCTCCATCTGCGGGGAGCCCTGGGACTCACCCATAGCAAGACTTGCCTCTTCTTCCCATTCCCACCTCCAGACCCTGCTGGCGCCAACTCCCAGCCGCCAGTCCGCTGGGGCTCCCTGACCGCTTGCACTGAGACTTCTTCCAGGCTGGATGGACATCCAGCCCCTGAACCAGATGTGTTGTACCTGGAACTCCCGGAGCAGAACCTCAGTGAGGACCTGGGGGCTAAAGGCTGGACTGGAGGCCTGGGTCGGCCACAGAGCACAGCTGTGGACGCTGGTGATGTAGAAGCGAGTTTGCTTACGCAGCAGACAAGCTGGCATGGACGCGGGCATTCGACACATCAGTGTCTCCCGGCCTGTGTGGGGCCCCAGGCCCTTTAAGAATCTCCGAAACCTATAAATCCTCCCTTATAAAATGAGACATTCAGACATACACAGAAAGCTCTGCACACAACTTTTTCAGAGGATTGCTAGCCACCAGAGTCCATCTGCATCCTCCTTAGAGCTCCACAGAATCCAGGTGAAGACTCCAGGCTAACGGCACGCAGGTGTGTGAATACAGATGTACGCACCACATGTTGACAGATACATTCACATTTAAAGGTGGTATTCATTCTAGGGCTCACCTTCCTTAAGAGTACTTAGAGCCAGAAATCTGTAAAGTTACGTGTGTTGAATGAAGAGGAAAGAACTCAGGCTTTGGGTACCACAGAACTGTGTTAAAATTCCACTCTACTAGCCATGTGATGCTGGACATGTGAATTCACGTGTCTGAGCCTCAGTTTCCAAATGTGGATACGTGTGAGGTTGAAAAGTAGATTTAAAATGCTCAGTAGAAGAACAAGCAGCAATTTAAAAATTAACCAGGGACTTACCTGGTGGCACAGCGGTTGAGAATCCGCCTACCAATGCAGGGGACACGGGTTCAAGATCCCACATGCCGCGGAGCAACTAAGCACGTGTGCCACAACTACTGAGCCTGCGCACTCTAGAGCCCACGAGCCAGACCTACTGAAGCCCACGTGCCTAGAGCCTGTGCTCCACAACAAGAGAAGCCACCGCAATGAGAAACCTGTGCACCGCAACGAAGAGTAGCCCCCGCTCGCCGCAACTAGAGAAAGCCTGCGCGCAGCAACGGAGACCCAACACAGCCAAAAAATAAATTAACTAATTAAAAAAAAAAACTCATTAAAAAAAATTAACCAAAAAAGTCCATTATATAGTGATCCTTTTTCTCTCTTTCTCTCCCTCCCTCTTCGTCTATATATAATATGCCATATATATCTGAAAAGATATTCACCCAAGTGTTACCAGTGCAGAGACTTAGATAGAACTAGAGATGATTGAATGTACTTTCCTGTATTCAACAAAGAACATTTATGCTTTGGGTATAGACAAGAAGAAATAAACATTATTATTGTTTCAAACGAAGTGCCTAATACAGTGTTTGTCAGAGAGAAGCTGGCCAATAAATAACGCTTATTGTTACATTTATGTGTTGCAGGAAATATGTTTCCATATCATGTGAAGTATATTGTTAAAGAATCACGGTGTTCATCCATTCACAAGACACCTGTGGAGTACCGACGACATGCATATAAGGTGTTGTCTTGGACCTAGGGGATGGGGTGTGTGCAGAAAAGAAAGAATCTTACAGGATGGGAAAGGGATGAGACCAGACAGATAACACCAAGTGCCATGTGCCAGGGCAAGTCTCCCAGATTGCCTGGGGAGGGTGCGGGCACGGGAGTGTGTATCGGAGTTGGGAGGCAAGCCCTGCATGCACAAGGAACATCTCAGCAGCCCCTGAGGGCAGGGAGGGGGGGTGGATTTCCAAGGAGGAGATGCAAGGGTAGAGGAGCCTCCAGAGGGGAGAAGGAGCCACGTATACTTGGGAATGAGAAGGGTGGCAGCAAGCAAAACCCTCTGACCTGGGGGCACAGAGGGCAGTGGGCGCAGACCACAGAATTCTGGCCTTGAGTTCCTGGCTGATGCATTTTGACATCATTCAACGGAAGATGGGCATCGGTGTGCTGCCTCTTGAGCAGGGAGTGATCTAATCAAAGCTTTATGTTTTCAGTTAGGACAGCTGTCATTGCAAGTAGCAGAAACTGGACCACAGTAGCTCAACCAAATAGGGTTTTTCTTTCTTTTTTTACAAAATATTTATTTATTTATTTTTGGCTGCGCTGGGTTTCCATTGCTGTGCGCGAGCTTTCTCTGGTTGCGGCGAGCGGGGGCTACACTTCGTTGCGGTGCGCAGGCTTCTCATTGCGGTGGCTTCTCTTGTTGCGGAGCACGGGCTCTAGGTGAGAGACTTCAGTAGTTGCAGCACTTGGGCTCAATAGTTGTGGCTTGCAGGCTCTAGAGCGCAGGCTTAGTAGTTGTGGTGCAAGGGCTTAGTGGCTCCGCGGCATGTGGGAACTTCCTGGACCAGGGCTCGAACCTATGTCCCCTGCATTGGCTGGCGGATTCTTAACCACTGCGCCACCAGGGAAGCCCCCAAGTATGGTTTTTCTTATTTGCTTTGTTTTGGGTTTTTTTTTCACAGAACATGGAATCTGGAGGTATAAGGTCCAAAATCTGGCTGTAGGCTCTACTATGCTATGAATGAGGTAGGTGCCTTTTTTGTTTCTGCTTTACCATCCCTGGAGTGTGGCGTTCATCCTGAGGTTGCCTCATGGTTACAAAATGGCTGCTGCCCCTCCAGCCTATGTCCGTAGTCTATGCAGGCAGACAGGAGGAGGAGGGGCAGGGAAAGGAAGAAAGAAGAATGGGGAAGAGGATGTGGCAGAGGGGAAAGAATCCACAGGAGGCCCCGTGGGAGGGAGGGCAGGATGGAGAGGACCAGATGGGTCTGGGGACTCCTTGGCAGCCGCAGACCCTAGAGGGAGTTCAGGTCCAGGCCCAAGTTGCATCCTCGTGGTTCAGGGCAGATCTAGATGCAGACGGGAACCTGGTGGAGCCCTGGCCCGCTGCCCCATCTGAATCATGCTCCCAGTGGGTTGCCCTGAGCAGTCCTCATTCATTCATATTCATCTATTTGCTCATTCACTCAATGAGCCTTTTACTTAGCAAACATCCCCCATCCCCACAGATGCCCCCTTTCTCATGACTTTGTTCACTCACCTTGCAGCTATTAGTGAGCACCTACTACATGCCAAGCAGTATGATAGGTGCTAGGCTCCAGGTGGACAAGACAGACAAAATCCCTGCCCTCTCAGCAATGAACAGACTCACTGAAAGAAAAGAAAAAATTCTGCTATCTTATACTATACAGATAAACTCCTTATGCTTCTAGTTCTTATGCAACAATATAACTCGAATGAATTTTCAAATGTAATAGAAATCAAATGCTACAACTAATAACAACATAAATGTTTTTCCTGCATCCAGATTCTGACTTGCGGTGAGGATGGGCCCTGTAAAACCAGCCTTTCCTCCACAATTTCTATCCCAATTCCTGCTCCATGATGTCACGGGGGCAGAAGGGCAGGGGTCAGACGGCTCACAGGGATGACCTCTCCTGGCCGGGGCGGGGCAGGTGCGGGGGTCCTGAGGGGGCTCATGAGCAGAAGTATGTGAGCTGCCTGGGTGGGCCAGAGTCTCTAGCAGTGGGAGGGGAAGGATGGAGCGGGTGGCCCCTGGAGAGCCTGAAACCCTGACTGCCAGGACCTTGGGCATTGTCCTTGGCAATTGGCAGTGCAGAGACTCCAAGGGCTGTGACCTCGTTTCTGTTTAGCAGGACCATGCTGGCCACGACGCAGGGTTGGAAGGGAGGACGGACAAGGTAGGAGGTTAGTGCCACGGTGGGACGTCCAGGTGGGAGGTCTTGGACGCCAGGCTGAGCCCGGGAAAGAAGCCTGGGCTGGACACCTACCTGGGCATCAGCAGTGGTGGCCAGGGGCAGCCAGGCCCCCGGCCTGGGCACAGGGACAAAGGGGGAAGGCCTCCGGGAATCAGCCTTGTGGTGGAGGACAGGAGAGAGAACTTGGTGGGTCTCAGAGGAGGGCACTCGGCGCTGTGCTGGGTCCAGCCGTGGCCAGCGGGCTCCAAGCTCCCAGGTCCTGACACCCCCATGGGCAGCCTTTGCTTCCTGGGCAGGGCCTTGTTCCCCAGCATCAGGGATGGACTCGGGCCCAGAGGAAACAGATGCCCACCTTCCCAGGCCTGTTTTCCATTCCGGTGCCCCCATAAATTGCCTGGAGCCGCCCCCACTATCCCCGGCTGCTGCTTTGCAGTCGGGGTGTATCAGTCATGATAAGACATCACTTAAAGCACCGGTGACAGGGCCTAATCAGTCTTTTGAAATATAGGCTTCTCCCCACACTGCGGGCAGGGCCGACATTAATACACATTTATGCAAAGCAAGAGCTGTAGCTGTCGGGGGCTAATCTTTACAAGTATGATAAATGATGTTTATTTTCCATGATGGAACGAAACACCCCAGCCGACAGTAATTGTAATAAAAAGGACAGATCAACTTCTATAAAGTGATTGAATCACCCTTCGATTGCATTAGTGTCCACACTCCATTGTGTCACTGGCATCCTCGAGGTTCCTAGGACAGTGATCCAGATGGTCACTCCTCAGTTCGATGCCTGCCCTTCACCTGAGCTGCCGGGGCCAAGACGACCGCCTGCTGGCAGCGATGGGTCCAGCTCCTCCAGCCCAGACTTTCGTCTCGCCGCGTGTGAGGCATGTGGGCTGGGATGTGCACAGCGCCCAGCGTCAGCCTGGGAGGGCCTGGAATTGGGGTGGCAGGGGAGCGGCAAAGGGCGACCCTGCGTGGCCAACCTTTGGGAGCAGAAAGCAGGGCGCTTTGTCTAATCCTCCCCATGGCCCCGAGGGGGTGCTGTTATTATTCTGCCTTTGCAGGCGAGGAAGGGGGAGGTCGGAAAGGTTAAGAGGCTTGGCCAAGGTCACACAGCTAGTATGTATCAAGAATGGGGTTCAGGAGGGCTTCCCTGGTGGCACAGTGGTTGAGAGTCTGCCTGCCAATGCAGGGGACACGGGTTCGTGCCCCAGTCGGGGAGGATCCCACATGCCGCGGAGCAGCTGGGCCCGTGGGCCACGGCCGCTGGGCCTGCGCGTCCGGAGCCTGTGCTCCGCAACGGGAGAGGCCACAACAGTAGGAGGCCCGCGTACCACAAAAAAAAAAAAAAAAATGGGGTTCAGGGACCTCCCTGGGGGTCCAGTGGTTAAGACTCTGCACTTCCAGTGCAGGGGGCGCAGCTTCGATCCCTGGTTAGGGAGCTAAGACCCCACAAGTTGCGTGGCGCGGCCAAAAATAAATTAAAAAATAAAATAAAAAATTTAAAAATGGGGTTCACATCCAGGAGTGTTTAACAGATTGCTCTTGAGGTGCCTGAGGGGACCCCTGGCTCACCAGGTCTTCCTCTGATGTGGGACCAGGTACCCGCCCAGCTCCACAGAGGACGGAGGGCTAGGCTGGTCCATGTTCAAGGCAGAGTTGTGGACACCAGGAGGCCCAGACCAGAGATGCTGGGTGCCATCTTCTAGAACCACAGCCCGGGGTGGTGTGCCAGCGGGGAAGCTCCTGGGGTTAGCAGGTTGATGAGTTTCACACTCTTTTGAGACCTCAGTCTTTCTACCTGTAAAATGGAACTAAGAGCAGCATCCTCTCACAGAGTTGGTCACCAGTTCAGTGAGAACAGGGTTTCACGAGATTCTCTACTGGGTTGTCCCCTGGAGTTGGACATCTCGGGAGATCCAGTGACCCTGTGGGGGTGAAGGCTGCCGGGGTCCCCAAGGAAAAGGGAAAGGCCTCCCTGACCTATTATCCCCAGAGACGCCAAAGGCTTCTAGATAAAGTGCATCTTGTAATAAAGGGCATGGCTCTTGTTACTCGCTTGGCTAAAGCCATCCAGTGGCCTCCATTGAATTCAAAATAAAATGCCAGCTCCTTCATCCACGATTTGTCCCTGTGTACATGGCACTTTGTTCAAGCCACCAAAAGGGCAATTTCATAGTGGTCCAGCAAAGAACAGTTTCTGAGACTTGTGGGTGCTAAGGCGGAGGGTATATGGAGGAGGGATGGATTGGGAGTTTGGGATTAGCAAATGCAAGCTATTATATATAGGATGGATAAACAGCAAGGTCCTATTGTAGAGCACAGGGAACTCCATTCCATATCCCATGATAAACCATAATGGAAAAGAATATGAAAAAGAATATATACATATATATATATATATATATATAAAACCCTAACCCTAACCAAATCACTTTGCTGTACGGCAGAAATTAACGCAACATTGTAAATCAACTAGACTTCAATAAATTTTTATAAAAGAGCAGCTTCTCTTTCTGGAGCCTGGTTCCGGTGCTGTTTATTTACCCTCACCACGGCCCTTCACAGGCGAGGACCTGAGGCTTAGGGAGGGGAGAGCACTTGCTGGTTAGTGACAGAGGCCAGCTTCACACCCAAAGCAGCAGCACCAAAGCCTGCTGGACCCCTGCCCCTGCGGCCTTGCCCGGGGCCCTCCCCTGCCTAATTGCCTTTGGGGGCATCCACTCTGAAGCAACAGGTGGTCTCACCAAAGAGAATACTTTCAAAATGGTGCACTGTTATTACATTTAAGCCGAAATCTAACCGACTGGAAATGTTTCTGAGCACAGCCCTGCAGGGCTGCCGTAGGGCATGCAGATGGGGATCTTGCGTGGTTAGCAGCGCCCCGGTGTGGGCTCCGCAGCCGTCTGCAGTGGGTGGCCAGAGGTGGGGTGGGGCAGCATGCTGGGGGAGGTGATGGGCAGCCCCCGGGGGTCTCAGTCCCCAGCACCGCTGGGTGGTGGTTCTCCAACTTGGGAGTGCACGGGAGTCCCCTGGAGGGCTTGTTGAAACACAGGTCAACACGGAATCTCGTTCGACCCTACAAAGGAATCTAGTACTGATGCAAGGAGGATGAATCCCAAAAAGGTGATGATAAGTGAACGAAGCTGAACACAAAAGGCCACACATCATGTGATTCCATTTATATGAGATATCCAGAACAGGCAAATCCATAGAGGCAGAAAGTAGGTTGATAGGGTTGCCAGGGGCTGAATGAGGAATAATTGCTTCATACGGGGGGATGAAAGTGTTTTGGAACTAGAGAGGGGTGCTGGTTGCAGAAACATCGGGAGTTCACTGAATGTCACTGAACTGTGCGCTTTAAAACTTCATTTGATGATGTGTGAATTTCACGTCAGTACACACACAGGCACACAGCTTGCTGGGCCCCTAACCTGCACAGTTTCTGATTCAGGGGGTCTGGGTAGGACCCAGAATGACCATTTCTAACCAGTTCCCAGGTGCCGCTGATTCCCAGACCATACTTTGAGACTCCATACAAGGTGACTCAGGACCTCCGGGAGGCCCCAGCTTAGATCAGACCCCGCTGGGGCCGACCGCTAGCAGGAGACCACGGGAGAGCCCGTCTGACACCAGATTCATGAGGGTTAGCAACCGCCTCCCATTAAGAATTTGGGGCCAGTGGTTATTCCCCTGTTGAGTTCTCATTTCATGTTTATGTTCATAGTTTGTTCTTCATTTTGAATATCCCTCATGTTTTAGCTAAAACAGGACTGTCTTTCACATAAGGGTTTTAAAAACAGGACTGCTTGTTTTTAGAACTAGTTTGGAATACACCGCTCTCCCTCCAGGAATGAGTGGGGGGCCGAGGAAGGCTGTGGAGTCCAGCCGGGCGGCAGAGCCCTGGACCCCGAGTATCCCCGCCACACCCGCCTCCGGCTTCCCCCGGTTCCCAGCTTCAACCCCGGCGACACTCTGGGCAGCACCACAGTCCCTGTCGCTCTTCCCGGAGGACACTGGGTCAGCCTCTTCCTCAAGCTGGGCCTGTCCAGGCTTTCCCATCGGTCCCTCTGTGGAAGCTGGGCAGGCAGGGGCATCCCTGACTCTGCCTGTTCTTGACCCTCCCTGGCCCACTCCCCCCCCCCACTGCTGCACATTGCTTTACTCACCGCCCCCAGCTCTCCCCAGGACAGAGGTAGAGGGAGTCCTCACTTGTCCTCTGCATCTGCCCTTGGTCCTGCCTGAGGTTCTCTGCCCCACAGCCTCGTATCCATGGTAGCCACCAGCACTCCGAGGTCACCCGCAGCCCCACCATGTTTCCCATCACTCTGAGCTGCTCCAGCCGCCCCTGGCCCTCAGCACAGACAGCTCCTTCTTCCTGCAGCCTCACCCCTACTCTCACTGCCCACCGCCACCTCCACCCCATGCAGGTAACACCGCGCAGCCTCAGCCCATCCTCCTTCAAAAGCCACTTTTTCAGGGACGCCTTCCCTGGCCCAGACAAGGCTAGGCCCTGCCAAACTTTCCTCTACCACCCGCTCCTTTCCTTCATCGTGCCTCTATTTTTTCTTTATTGTTTGTGTTTATACTTTGATTTCTGTGTGTGTGCGTGTGCGTGTGCGTGTATGTGTGTGTGTGTGTGTGTGTGCGTGTGCGTGTGCGTGTGCGTGTATGTGTGTGTGTGCATGTGTGTGTGTGTTTAAGGCCTACCTCTCTCCACTGTGGAGGATTCACCAAGGCCCAGGCAGTGAGCAGTTTGCTTGGGGCGGCATCAGCCCCGGGCCTGGGCCTGGCCCCAGAGAGACGGAGAGACGCTCCAAAAATGCCTGCTGAACCAGCGAACGAAGGAACTGCTTTTGTCTTCTGGCTTGGTTGTGGGGGGTGGGTGCAGGGGGGTTGTTTTGCCGTGGAATAGTACTGAGTGCTTAAAAATACTGTTAACTGCCAAGTTCTTGCTGCACCTGTGTGTGTGCACGTGGGTGTGCCCACACACGTGTGCCTCTCTGGACCCTGGACAGAGATGAGACAGAAAGGGCAAACATTCTTGGCATCGGCTCCCAGATGCATGACCTGTGGAGGAGAGACACAGGGTGGGTTCCTGTCGTTCCTGGCATTCCACGGAGTGTGGAGGGTGCTCTGTTTACCTGGGACTAGCCTGGCCCCTGGCCCCTGGGACACACCTCCCTGCTGGAATTTGGCAGACACCATCATCTTTTCTGGCTTCTTTTCCTCGTCTTCTCAGAGAGCGAATCCTCACCGGACTCTTCCCCACCGTCCTCCCCTTGGGCCGGGAAAGGGACGATCAAATCCTTCCCCTTTTCAACTGAGGCGTTCCAAGGGAAGGGGAGCCCTCATCTATGTCCCCCTGACCTCCTGCTGTCAGACAAGCCTGCAGATCACTGTCGAACACCTTGCAGACACAGAAATTTTATAGAAAGCCCAGCTACTCTGATCCCATCCAGGCCTGGAAGGTTGGACCATCATCAACCTTCTGCTGCCCCAGTGACTCCTGGGCTGTGGCCATCGTCTTCGTGGTGCTAAGCCCTTGGCCGTGTCTCTGTTGCAGGTAAAGGCAAGTGTGGCCGATGTCTTCAAGAAGGGGGGCACCACTGACCACCCTTGAGCCAATTCTAGGAGCTGAGCTTGGATCCTGTGAACTTTTAGCCAAAGGGAAGACATTAAGATGTTAACATTCTATTATTTCTGAAATTCCTCATCCAAGCATCCTCTACCTCACATAGATTCATTCAACAAACTGAATAAGGCCGACTTGATGCCCAGCACTGAGCCCTTGACCTCGGAGAGAGAAACATGAAGCAGACGTGAGAACTCCATCTGAGAGGCTGTGACAGGGAGCCCAAGGGAGCGGCCTGCCTGGTGGGGGGCAGGGGCGGCGGTGTCAATTAGGAAAGGGGCCCAGATGAGGGTGCGAGAGCTGAGTGACAGCTGAGGGTGCTTGGGGTGGGGGTGGGGTGAATGGTGGGTGGCAAGGAAGGACTCCCCTAAAGGAAGAACACAGACCAAAGGCACAGAGTGGGGCTGGCTCGTGCTTTCCAAAGCAGAGGTGATAGCCGTGTTTAGTTTCTCATTACTCCACCTCCAAGCTATCTCTGCCAGCCCTTGAACTCCCAGCACCCACCAGCAGGTGCTGGTTAGCGGGGGTCGGAGCCGTTTGCCAGGGCGGCGGCGTTGCAGGGCCGGCACTCCTGGTCCCAAGCCAGGTTGAATGGGCTGCAGCGAAGGGGGAGGCAGGGGAAAGGTGCCTAATAGGTGGTTCTTAATTATTATTATTACTTTTTATTAGGAGCCCCGGCTGTCCAGACCATAAGGACGTGTGCCCCCCACCTCTGCTGGAGCATCATTAGGGGATGCATTTGGGTGAGATAATGAGATCGGCTCAGGGAAGGACCAGAAGCAGACCAGGGCGCCGCTGGCTGGTGCAGCAGAGCTTCAGCCGCACTTGTATTTCTGTCAGCAGACTGCTGCTCGCGGAGCCGCTTGTGCATGTGCCCCTGTCGCCTCTGGGCTCAGGCTCTGTTACAATTTGTTATGATTATCAGGGCCGTGAGCCGGGGAGGCTGGGTGGAATTTCCACCCTCATAATGAGGAAGGCGGCCCCGGCCTCTGGGACTCTCCTCGGATATCCCAGGGGGCTGCAGGTGGGAACCACGGTGCGGCCCAGCCCCATCTTTGAACCTTGCAGTACTTTCTCTCTCCTCTATGCAGAGGGCATCACCTAGCCCAGTCCAGTCCGTCCGGAGAAAAGAAACTATTATCCCGAACGTAACATAAGCAGCTATAGCACAAGACCACCACCTTCACTTGAAAACCTGCTCTACCCCCACCTCCTACAGGAAGACCTCCCTGATAATACACAGACATTAATTTCCATCCCCTCTGTCTGTCTGGGTACCTACTTCTAGGGCGGCTCTTGGCATACTCTTGTGTCATTTACTTGTCACATGACAGTGTCTCTAGCTGGTTGTGAGGACCCAGAGAGCAGGGACTGTCTTTTGATCACCTTCGTACCTCCAAGGCCCTGACACTCAGTGCACATACAAAATTTTCAAGATGTTTGTGAGGTAGAGTTGATCTGAATTGGAAGCACTTATGTTCCGGCATAGCCACTGTCCAAGGGCAGGACATCAGAGACAAAGGCAGAAAGACAGAGCAAAAGAGACTGAAGGTCAGGCAGACTTTCAGAGGCCCAAGTGAGCACCCTGGAGAAAGGTCCAGAGACAGGCCAAGTGGTGTCAGAGTCTGCGTCACCAGGGACCAGCCACTTATACCCCCCAGATGTGACCTCCCTCAGGAGTTTCTGTGGTTTGTCGCTGACCAGATAGGGTGATGTCCTGAAAAGGCAATAGAAGACAGAGTGATTCTCAGGGCAAGTAGCCTTGCCCTAGCCAGGCAAGGGGTACTTCTCAAACCTGTTCTGCTGAACTGGGTTGGGGTGGGGGTGGGGCATGGGGTGGGGCTGAGCAGAGGTGTGCCCACAGCCAGGTACACAAAGATGCCACAGAAACACAGGCCACAGTTCCCTGACCACCTGTTCTAGACAGCATGGGGGCATGAAACAATCCTTTTGATACCAAAACAAAGACAGACATGTTGTAAAGTAAGGTGCCAATTTTGGCTATTTTTTAGACGAAGTGTGAAACATCTAAGCAATGTCACACTTCTGACTCTCTTTCTCAGCCAGCAGGGCACAGGGGTTTGTTTGTTCTTTTCTCCTTTGCCCCTCTGGGGTGTAAGTGGCTGGGAAACCCCACAGAGAGGAGGGAGAAAATCAGAGACTTTGGCTAAAGAGGGAGGTGAGGGCTCCGTGTGGAGGGGATGCTGGCTCAGGAGTGCCCTGTCCAGCCGGTGGGAGTGATGCTCTGCCTTTCCCTCTGTGTGGGCTCCTTTCCGCAGATACCGCCTAGCGGGGGAGCCCAGAAGAAGAAACGGGGTCCTCAGCTCCGGGACGCTGGCAGGATATGTTGCTGGGAAAGTGGCACAGGCGTGAGAATGGATGGCACACTGGGGCCCTCTCCGTGAGCCTCCCCACTTCCTTCTCTCCTCTGGGGGGCTCAGTGGGGCACCTTCCTGTGGGCAGGAACCTTCCCATAGTCCCCAGGTGCACCCCCAGTGAAGTCTACTGCAGTGGGCTCTCTTGCCCCCAGCTGGCAAGGGGGCGCCCAGTCTTGTGAAGGGAGGGAGGGCAGGGGAGGCCAGATGTTTATCCTCCCCCCACCCCACCCACCAGTTCCCTCCATCCGGGGTCACTTCAGGGTAGCTGCATCCCTTAACCAGAAGTCACAACGCAACGCAGCTTTCTCCTTTGGGGTTTCCTGCCTCTCCAGGTGGAGGGTAGACACAGCTCTCTCGCTCTGCATCCTGGAAGGTGCACTAGCTCTTGGGTTACCCCTCACCTGCCTACACCTGTGTAGTTAGTCCCATGATTAACATCTCCCCTTGTTTATCCCGTGTGGCTAGACAGTGGGAGGATGGG
Source organism: Neophocaena asiaeorientalis asiaeorientalis (assembly GCF_003031525.2). Classification (NCBI taxonomy): domain Eukaryota; kingdom Metazoa; phylum Chordata; class Mammalia; order Artiodactyla; family Phocoenidae; genus Neophocaena; species Neophocaena asiaeorientalis. The sequence goes on from NW_020174701.1 coordinate 1,396,120, forward strand.
ACGGGCAAACGAGAGATCAGCTTAGACATTTGGGAGAGCAGTGGATTCTAGATGGCCAGTTTTGCTCAGCTGTTCTGGGGAGCCTGATACATCGTCCTGAAGACAACTCTGATGCTATATCCCGGATTAGCAGCGGGAAAGTGCTGTGATCCATTAGTAATGTCTGCCATGGGAGCAAAGTCTGGGAGTAGGGACACGTGTGCCCCATATTCTACCATCCCAGGACCCATCCTAGAGAGCGCTGGGCTGCAGGAAATGGGACTTGGGTCTCTCTATATGCTTCGGTGGGAGGGAAGAAGAGGTCATCAAGATCATTTTGAATAGAGAAGCACAGTCCTCACTTTTTCTCTTCTGCAGCACGGTGTTGAGGGATGTGGACAGAGGGGAATTAGTGAGGGGCCACTGCCGTGGACACGAGGAGGTCAGAAATAGGAACATGCATTGAATGAAGAAGGAGGGAAATACTGGGGAGGGTGAGAGAGATTTTGAGGTCAGATTCCTAGGACTTGATGGCTTGTTAATTACCAGGGTTGATAAAAAGCAAGATTAGGATGACTCTTATAATCAGGCTACACGGAGGATGTAGGTACCATTATGGGAACAGGAAACCCAAAAGGATCCGGAAGAGGTGGGGGAGAGAAGTTGGGAAAGTGTAAGATGTTCTTATTGTCTTAATACAAACCCTGGGCTCTGAACACCCTTCGACAGGTGTGCTCTGGGGTGGACTGGTGGCCGTTCACAGTCTCCACTCCCCCCCAGCTGACCAGTAATGAGGCAGTTCTAATTGGAATCACAGTGGTGGCACCATCTGGCCTCCAGGAGTGAGTGACAGCAGGGGGAGGGGAGGCAGCTGGCCAGGGAGGGGGAGGGGCGTGCAGATGCCACACGGGGGCCTGGGGTCTCCCTACCTGGGGCCAGCTCAGAAGCCTACCACCCCCCTGCTCCCGCCGGGACCTTGTCTTCTCAGTGACACCACTCTGTCCTTGTCCCCTTAGCCCGGCCTCCCAGTTTTCCTGATTGAGTTATTTTTTTCTTCCAATTCTAAAATCCACAAGTGCTCATTGTAGAAAATTAGAAAAACAGAGCTCACTCCTAAGAAGAAGGGAAATCCACCCTAAGCCCACCTGCAGGGAGAGGGGCTGGTAAGAGCTGGTCTATTCCCTCCGGATTATTTTCTTTCTTTTCTTTTCTCAGCATGTTTGGGGTGGACCCTGAGGCCACCAACCTGGGTCTGCAGGAAACAGTGCGTCACATCGGGCTGGAAATCAGCTTCGTGGGGTTCTAAGCTCCGCCCCCCACTGGCTGGCACCCTGTCCTGGGCCGCACATGGTGCCAAGGTGTGTGTGAGTGGGGAGGGCTGTCCAGGGGCCCTGGGTCCACACGAGTAACTCCGGAAAGAGGCGGGGACTCTGGCTGCGCATGAATCGCTCTCAGACTCGGGGGTCTTGGAGAGTTGGGAAAGGGGCACCCTGTGGCCACTGATCACTGGGACCTTCCCTGGGGCCTCTGGGCCCCTGGCCTCCCTTACCCCGCCCAGCCCTTGTCTAGGGGGAGCTCTTTACACCCCCCATTTCTCCGTGCTATGTGCTCCTTCCCCAACTTTGTCCTTTCCTAATAGACTTGGAAGGCCGCAAAATCCAGAGGCTAACTCATTTATAACCGGAAACAAGCTCCTCTTTGCCGCAGGGGAAGACAAGGCAAAATCTTCCTGGGAGGTGAAGGAGGCTAGAAAGAGAAAAGGAAAACTCCCGCCATAAATAAGTCCCCATCCTAAAGCAGGCTGAGCTGTGGCATCCTGACAGACACACGCACTTTTCTTACAAAATCGAGATTATAACATACACGCTGCATGCCTTCTCAGTGTCTCCCTCCACCCCACACTGTGGACATTTGCTCATGTCTTTGGAAAATGTGATTTTTGCTGGTGGCTTCTAAGGTTAATTTAGTCAATGAGCCAGAACCAGGAGGCCCAGGGTGTTAGGGACCCATCGTGGATGTGAGCAGAGACTTGTAGCAACAACCTGTTTCCTTTCTCTCTCTCCTTCCTCAGCCCATCCCAACCCGGCGCCTTTCCCTGCGGCCACTGCCTCACTCAAGGACCTACCCTGGTTCCCTGCTTTTATCACATCAAGTGTAAACTCTGGCTCCAAACCTCTCCATAACCGGGCAGGCCCCTTCTCTCCTCTGCCGGCTAAGGCCCCCAGGCCCACGCCGTGTGTACCTCCTCTCTCTGGGACACCAGTCTCCGGAAGTTCTCCCCCCACATCTCCCTCCCTGCTCTCCCTTGGCCAGCTAGCTCCCACCCCCTCCGAGAGGCCCCTGCTGCCCTCTCCAGGCACTCCCACCTCCCTCTCTGCCGAAGCATCTCCTGAGGGTGCGAATCTCTGTCACCCTTGGGAAAGCGCTGAGTTCCTTGCGGGGCATGACTCCCGCCTCCCTGAGCCTTGAGGCCAGGTGCTCAGGGCGGGATGGGTTTGGGTCTGATGAAGGGGTCCATGACAACGGCATCTCTCCGAGGAAGGGCGTCAGGGGGCCTGGCTCTGGTTAGGACTGTTTTGCTGTCCAGAGTCAGCCAGGAGCCAGGCCTGGTTGTGGGGAGAAGGGACAAGGGGTTCCAGCAGCCAGCCCGACAGCGCTCCCTGGCGGGAACATCGCATGTCCGCCAGTCCGTGTGCCACAGGGCTTCCCCACCCTCACTCAGAATGTCATCCCAGAGCCCTCCACCCATTTCCAGCTGTTACCCCATCCTTCGCACCTCGCAGATGAGAAAAACGAAGTTGGGCAGGGAAAGTGGCCAGTCCCGGGTCACAGAGGACAATTCCAGGGTGGACATTGCTGTGTCACTTGACCCTCACCCCAGCCTGAGAGACAGGGGCTCTGAAGAGGTCCCTGCCCAAGCCATTCAGCTGGGGGGTGCTAAAGGCACCAGTGAGTGACCTGCACCGCAGAACTTCAGAAGTTCTGGGATTTGACCAGTAGCCAAGGGTGAAACAGGCCGAGGCAGAGAGTGGAGCATTCAGGGTGGGCTTCCTGGAGGAGGGTGGCTGATCTGCATTTGGCAGGACAGGAAACGTCTGGATCTGGACAAGAGACCATGAGGAATATTCCCGTGGGGGGACCAAGAGGAGTGGCCGAAAAAGAAATTTCTTTCTTGGGCTTTAAAAAGGCAGAGGCTCTGCAGAGAGAGCCAGTCCCAGGTCACAGTTTTGTTTTGGTTTTCATTTTAATAATATATTTTATTTAACCCATATTTGTTGGGGTTCCCAAGATCACTCCCAAGGGAGGTGACTCACTAGGAGGGCTCAGCATACAGTTGTACCCATGGCTAAGTTGTTTTTTTGTTTTGTTTTGGTCTGTTGGGTTTTTTTTTTTTTACAGCAAAAGGATACAGACTGAATCAACACAGGGAAAAGGTGTGTGGGGTGAAGTCCAGAGGAAACCAGACTCGAGCTTCCCAGAGCTTCTCCAGGTGCAGTCACACAGGACACGCTGAATTCCCGTAGCTGTGACAACACACGTGAAATACTGTCCACCAGGAAAGCTCCTTAGAGACTCAGTGCCGGGTTTTTACTGGGCCTGTAGAACCTCTGCCAGCACAAACCCAAATTCCAGACTCCCCAGAAAGGGAAGAGCAGGACTTTAACATAAACCACGTTTTTGTGCAGACAGTTGAGGCCCAGTGAGCCACTCTCACCGTTTAGGGGATGGTGGGAACCCTCCCAGGTCACAGGTTTCCAACAATTGCTCTGGACTCTTACACTATTTCAGATGATTTGCCGTTAGACAAAGAGCGAACCTCTACGCAAAGCACACTCGTTTTTCTGCTTTTCCTCCTGCCTTGCTGGCTCTTCCGTTTAGGTCTCCTTCACTGGTTCCTTGACCTATCAGTTTTGGGGGGCCCTGGCTCAGCCTCCCCAGCTCTCCTCCTGTCACTCTCACATCCATCTCAGGGTCTTTCAGTCCCGTCCGTCGTGCAGGTGTCTCTCTCCGTTCAGCCCTCTCTGCATCCAGACGTCAGACAGGCACCTGGAACCTCACGTGACTGTCACCATGACCCTTATCTCTTCCCTGACACAAGACCCCCTTCCCCATCTATGGGATCATCACCCACCCATACACCAAGCCGTACACAGGAATCTCCCTGGCTTGTCCCTCCTTCCCCACATCAGCACCACTCAGGAGACCTCTCTCTGTTATCTCAAGCTGCATCCTTCTCTACCCACTCCTGTTTTCCCTCCATCCAGACCCCTCCACTGCCGCCGCTGGGATGGCCGTAGTGACCTGTCTGGTCCAGCTGCCTGCTCTCCTGTCCTTAGAGACCACAGTCCACACAGTGGCCAGAGGGAGCTCTTTATTTTATTTAATTTTTTTTTTTTTTTGGCCGCGCCTCATGGCTTGTGGGATCTTAGTTCCCCGACCAGGGATTGAGCCTGCGCCCTCGGCAGTGAAAGCGAGAAGTCCTAATCACTGGACCACCAGCCAGGGAATTCCCTACAGGGAGCTCTTTAAAATGTGTGTCTTGGGCTTCCCTGGTGGCGCAGTGATTGAGAGTCCACCTGCCGATGCTGGGGACACGGGTTCGTGCCCCGGTCCGGGAAGATCCCACATGCCGCAGAGCGGCTGGGCCCGTGAGCCACGGCCACTGAGCCTGCGCGTCCGGAGCCTGTGCTCCGCAACGGGAGAAGCCACAACAGTGAGAGGCCCGCGTACCGCAAAAAAAAAAAAGTGTGTCTTGCATCCCTCCCACAAGGACTGCCTGGTCCTGCCTGCCTCTTTCACTGGTCCCCTCGCTCTTGCTTCAGCCAGCTGGGCTTCTTCCACCAGCACCAAGCTCATCCCAGCCCAGCGCCTTGGCATTTGCTGTCCCTCCCATACCTTCCCAGGTGAGGGTGACAGCCTACAGGAGGCTGTGGCTGATGGGTCCAGAGCCAGCAGGACAGGCGCAGAGGGGAGGGAAGACGGCTGTGGGTGGGCACAGCAGGGACACACAGAGCCTGACAGGCTAAGCTGGAGCCCAGGAGGAAGGACTGGGCCCCAAGTTCATCTGTTCCATCTCCGAGCCTATACTTTTAATGATGGGCTGACCTGCAGGAGATGCTGGAGCCTTCTTCACAGAGCTAAGCACACACCCAGCCCAGGAGTGGAGAAGGTTCAGGCAGGGGAGGGGGGTGGTCTGGTGGGAGCTGGAGGTGCTGCGGTCCCACTGCCTGGCACCATCTCCGTCCCCTGCAGACCAGCATCACCTGGAGGGCCAAGGCGGGCAACACCATCTTCTGAGTGTCAGAGGGATGTGACTGCCACCCACTTCCACCTTCACTCATACTGTGTGCAAATGCTCTCTTGGGGCACAGCTTAACCCGAACTGCCCAGGGAAGGGAGTTCTGGGAACGGCATTTCATCTTAGGTGAGGTGACCGGGTACAGATCTGTCACATCACACCAGAGTCTGACCCTGCGCTGGGCCCTGGGGCCACAGGTCCCGCCTTCAGGGAATCTGTCATTCTCGTGAACAAGGACAAGTCAAACACGACTTAATACACATATCAAGAAGTGCGGGCAAGGTGGTGGAGAGCCTGGACTAGTCCCCAGGGAGGGACATCCGGGCTGGATGGGGGGGCATGGAAGGAGGCTGACCGTGCAGGGCCAGGATCCTGGGGAGGGGCCAGCCCACGCGAGCAGCCAGGACCGGCACTTCTGGGCATGGGCTTGGACGGAGCTCCCCTTGAGAGTGTAGGCTTTGGAGTGGAACCAGCCAGGGAGAATGACTGTGGACCCTGGCTCCGGGGGTGGCCTTGACTTTGCAGAACCTCACGCGCCCCTCTGGAACACAGGGCTGTTGGAAGAATTCAGGCCAACCCAGGTACACGCAGCGCCATATGCCTCGCCTCCAACCCTGTGTTGGCTCTTCCTAAAATCGATGTGGTCATCAGATCCTGAAAAGTTCAAGGGGACGAGGAGATTTCCTGTGTCTTCCCAGCGGGCACTTTCTTTTTTAATGTTTAAATTTTAGTTCTAAGTTTTTTTTTGGCTGCGTTGGGTCTCCGTTGCCGTGCGCGGGCTTTATCTAGTTGCGGTGAGCAGGGGCTGCTCTTCGTTGCAGTGTGTGGCCTTCTCTTGTGGAGCATGGGCTCTAGAAGTTGCAGCACGCAGGCTCAGTAGTTGTAGCACGCAGGTTCAGTAGTTTCGGCATGCAGGCTCTAGGGCTCGTGGGCTTCAGTAGTTGTGGCGCACGGGCTAAGTTGCTCTGCAGCATGTGGGATTTTCCCAGACCGGGGCTCGAACCCATGTTCCCTGCATTGGCAGGCAGATTCGTAAGCACTGCGCCACCAGGGTAGTCCCGTCACAGACTCTCTTGAACTTGGGAATTGCCTGAGTGCAGAGGGGCTGGGGCCCAAGGTTTGCAAGTGGGCCCTTCCTTCCGGGATCTCCCCCGACCCCCACTCCGTCCTACCCGCACAACCTCATTCCCCACGAGGGCCTGCGGCCGCCCCTGCCAGCTGTCCTGATTTACAGAAAAGGGCCGTGATTAATCAGCCAGTCAGCGCCGAGTGCAGCCGTGTTCTTTCATTTCCCTGCCCCCTGACCCCCAGCACAGTCCCAGGCAGCGCTAGGCAAGTATATTAATCATGCACTTTAAAAATATTTAAAGGAGGAGCTGGGCCGGGAGCAGAGTCTCCTTTAATGGACTTGTTTTCAGCGGAGGGTGAGTATGCTAATTAGGAGATAAAACAAACTGGCTGTTTGAAATGCAAATGAGTCCATGAGGCGCTCCTGGGGCCTTCGTCCCCAGCCGCTGCTTTGGAAGTTAAATCTTACATCTCCAGCCACTTCCTGCCATCGATTTTTAACCAAAAAAGATAGTGGCTAATTCTGAAACTGAGAGGCGCTGGGTCTTGTTTTCTCCCCCTCTTCTTCTTCTTTTATTAGGAACAAGAATAAAAGTCCCCCTGCGGGCCCCGTGTGCGGAGAGACCCAAGCAGAGGCAGCAGCTCTGCACGCCTGCGGACCCCCACCCCGCCCCTCAAGCCCCTTCCTCTCCTTTCCCTGCGCCTCTGCCTGGATCCGGGTTCCCCGACTGTCTCCCGTCTGCCTTCCTGCCCAGTTAAACCCTCTCCAACCTTCAAGCTGCCGGTGGGAGCCTCCGGGAGGTATCGGAACACTTCCCAGCCTCCGGCATTTCCCTTTCGGAGGCCTCTGCGAGCCCCTCCCGCCCACTACCAAGTCTAAACCCCACCTCTGGTCGGGCCTCCCCAAGCCCACCCCACCCCAAAGGGCCTGACCCTCCAGGTCCTCCTCGAGTGCCCCTGACCCTCCTCCAGCTCCCACTCATCCACAGGACTCGGGGTGAGCGTCACCTCCTCCAGGAAGCCCTCTCAGATCTCTTCCTGTGCCTGTTAGGTCCCTGGATGTGACACCTGTCTTGGGCGTGGCAGAGAACCTCTGTGTTCCTATATTTGTCATCTCCCCAGGACCAAGGGCTCCCTGGCGCAGGAGCTGTTTTCTTCCCCACTCGGCCCCCACCTGCTGGTCCAAAGCTGGCCCTTAGTAAATCTTGTTGAGCTGAGTTGACCACAGGGGAGGCCCATGAGCTCCCTCTACCGGTGACAGGCATCCCGCCAGCCCAGGGACGACTGCCTGCAGCAAGACAGGTCTTGGGGAAGCACAGAAGTGCATTCATCCATGAGGTGCCTAAATCCACCTCCTTGAAGACACAGCGCTTCACCTGCAGGGACCTGCTCCAAGTCTGCCCCTGTCGATCGATTGATGGGGAAGTCTCACCCCTTGCTTCTTTTCTAGATGTCAAGATTGAGTCTGCACTCCCAGGCACGGTCCAGACAGCCTGCCTCTTTGTGCGTACAGGGGCAGAGCCCTCTTCGCCCAGCTCTACCTGGGCAGCCCTGCCCTTCCCCCTCCCACCTGTGGGGTCTCTCCAACATTCCCGAATCCCAGCTGCTCTCAGTATGGCCTCCACCTTCCCCGGACTGGTGCCCAATAAGAATATTAGGACATTAATACCATCTTCAGTTTCTCCCCCCTCCCCCAACACCAGTCTCTCCCCCCACTCTGTCCAATCCACTGCATCTCACTCCTCCCAAGTCCTGATCAGACTGTGTCAGGTTGGATGGTCTGGGAAGCAGATGCTGAGAGGCAGTTAAGGTGCAAAAGTTTATGTGGGAGTCTCACTTAGGGAAGCAGAGGGAAGAGGCAGGGAGGCAGGGAGGAGCCTCAGGCCGCGATGCAGACCCCAAAGGACCGGTGCCCCCCGGCCCGTGGGCACTGGAGCAAAGCGTGTCCATCCCCGGAGACCCGTCCTGGGGACAGTTATGGCTGGGGCCACCCCGTTAATGTGACTTCCGCTCGAAAGCTGATGACACTAACAGCTGGAAGCTGAAGGCTAAACACTGCTCCTAGGTGGACAGCAGTGCTTTATCCAAGGGGCTCTGAGCGGGCCCCCTCCTCAGGGCTCCCCAGAGAGCAGGGCTTGTACAGGGAGGGGGAAGAAGGCTGCGAGGGCCACTCCCAGATGCTCCCGAAGTCAGCTGCCCCACAGGCACTGGTGCTTGAGCTTGGGACCTCCTGAAGGGCATCACGGGATGCATGTCAGACCCATCACCTGGGGATGAAGGAGGGAGGATTCATCCAGCCACAGTGGCCCCATGGGGGTTCGCTTCCACCCACACTTCCTGGGTGCTTAGGCTTGGTGCTGAGCAGTTTCCACCAACACCCCCTGTCCCGTGTGGACCAGAGGGAAGGCGCCGTCCAGTTGCACCTGTGTAAGGGTGACCAAGGTAGCAAGGCGCTGGTCAGGCAGCAGAAGAGATGGGAGATGGCAGCTTGTCCAGGGCCGGGGACAGATAGAGCTTGTTTGGGGACCCTAGTAAACTTGAGGGGCCTATATGCACATCCAGGAGGAAAGTCACATCAGGATGTCTCTTTAACCATCTGTAGTTGGGGAGATGCCAGACTGCAGACTTAAATGTGGGACGACACGAAAAGCCATGGAGGGGCCAAGCTCACCTAACGAGGGAACAGACAATATGTATTTGGACTGAGACTTCAGGGCTCCCTCAAGGTCGAGAGATGAGGAGGAACAAGCCAAGGAGACCAGGAGACTCTGCAGGGGCGAGACAGCCAGGAGAGCAGCCGCCCTGTGGTCCAGGTATGGAGGGAGGCCGGTCTCGGATGGGGGCTCCCCTTTAACTGCAGGGAGAGCAGAGGATCTGGCTGTCCAGTGGGCGTATTTGGTAGTGGGAAGGCTGTTTTCTTCTGATGCTCTTTCCTAGCTCCTTTCTCGGTGTAATAAGAGGTAAAAAGTTGGGAGAAATTCGAGGAGGCTGTTGGGACGTTGAGGAGAGTGAAGATGAGAAAGTCCTCCAGGAAATGGTGGGAAGTGGATGTTGTGGGTTCTCTTTCATTCAGCGTGTGTGTGTGTGTGTGTGTGTGTGTGTGTGTGTGTGTGTGTGTGTGTGTGTGTGTGTGTGTGCATGCCCCAGGGATCCTCACCCAGGCTTATTCCCAGGCTGGAGTCAGGAGGCTGGTGTAATGAGGCTCAGGGTACAGCTTCGTTCAGTGGAGAGCATCTGGGGTCACATCTACTCCTAGCTGTACTTGTCACATAGAAAAGTCACTTTGAGCCTGTTGTGCCTCTGTTTCCTCACCTGTAAAAGGCACGTGCTGGGCTCCCGGAGTCCAGCTCCATCTCGCAGGTCTAGGAGACCACACCTATGCTACACGGACAAAGTGGTCATACGCTGTTCTGACTTTGATCGTAGACGGTGTTAATTGCACCTGCACAGAAGCTGTTCCCATCACTGGAGCAGCTCCCAGAAAAACCAGAATCCGTGAGGTTTAGGGAGGACCGTGGCTACCAAACTCCAGCTTGCACGGATGCGTGGGGAGGCACCACCCAGAGCAGAGGGGGCGGCTTCCAGGACTCCTCCCTGAAAAGCTCTTCCAACTCCGGAAGGCCTTGTAGCCACAGGCTGACAGCTTACTCTCCGGGGATGGGACATGGTCAACCCTGCTGGGTGAGTGGTCAGCCTGCACACTGCATCTGCCCCCCTGCTGCTCACAGCTCCAGTGGGGGGACTGTCCGGGTGCTGTTTGTTACGTGCTCAGCACGGTACCGGGCACACGTAGGGTCCGGCGCCCGTTTGCTGAAGGGCTGGACAAGGGCAAGGCGTCCGGGGGGTGACTCAGTGTAACTGTCTTGTCTCCCTCCCCCTCTGCTTCCCCTTCTCTGGTCTTTGCCAGCACATCCCGCTGTGTCCCTCTGATAAATGGCCAGCTCCTTGTTCACAGGAGGGCCATTTGGGGGGCCCTGCAGGGAGCTGTGTAAGACCTTGTTCTGCCTGACACCTTTATTAATCGCTCGCCTGGAAGATAAACAGCTTGTTAATTAAATTTGCAGATGTTGCTAAATTCGGAGGTGTTTTGATTGTTCAGTCCCAGGAAGATAGAATGGTCCCACACTGGATCTGGGAGGAGTCAACCTGAACTGGGCCAGGACGTGGGTGTTTAGGCTGCGTGGTCACGGTAAGAATCACGGCCAGCTTTGCTGCCCACTTGCTCTGTGCCAGGCACTGCAGGAACTGGGAACTGGGGGCCTGGGTGCCAGCTACACACACCCCAGGGGCTTGGAGCAGGTTTCTTCCCTTCTCCAGGCTGCGATTTGCTCATCTCTGCAAGATGGGACCTTCAAGGCTGTGGCCTTTGTGAGCCTCAGTCCAGGGGGTGGTCAGCACCCACTGCCCCAGCACAAATCTCCCCTAGGGAGCCTCTCTGGGGAAGTAGGGGGCAGTCAGCCAACCTGGATCTTAGTGGGAACCTCGGGGACCTGGTAGGTTTGGGGAGGGTTGAAGATTCAGATCTTAGCTGTTTGTAGGGGTGTGGAGGTCTAAAGGTCTGTGGGTCTAGGAGATCAGGGGTGTCTGGGGAGTCCGAGGGTTCTGAGGAATCTGGGGTCTCAGGAGTCTAGAAGGGTCTGAAGATGGGGGACAGTTTGTAGGGTTGTAGACCCTGGTAAGCTGAGGATCTGAGGAGTTAGGGTCTGAGGACTGGGGTTTGGGAAAGCTGGAAGTGCTGGGGGTCTGGGATATCTGGGGGCCCTTGGGGATCTGGGTCTGAGGATCTGGGGGGTTGGAAGATATGGCGCCTTGGGCTATCTGAGGGTCAGAGTCTTAGGGTCTGGGGCTCCAGGGTGGTTTAAGATATGGGAATCTAGTGTCTGGGGAATTCCTGGATCTGGGGGCTCCAGAATTTAGGGATGGGGAGCCTGGGGGAACAGGGATCCTGGGATCTGGGATCTAAAGGTGCCTGGGAGTTGGGGGTCTGCGGTCTCAGATAGTCTTGGGGGTCTGGGAAGCAGAAGGCTCTGGGAGGGTTTGACGGGGTGAGGTCTGTAGAAGCCGGAGTTGAAAGCGGAATGTGGCCCAATATCGCCACCTAGTGCGCCTCCCTCTGCATTACAGCCAGCGAGGTGGAGGCGGCGGGGGCGGGGAGCGGCCAGGATCGCAGCTGTCCAGCCCTCCTGGCATCACCTCTTCCCTCTCGGGGCCTGGAACCTCCCAGGTGCTCAGTGCCCTGCAGGGAGGAGGAGAGCGAGCAGAATCTCCAGGTTTACAAACGTGCAGGCCGGGAGCGCTGAGGTCTGGTTCACCAATGTGCCTCCAGCGCTTGCAACAGCACGTGGCGTGCTGTGGACGCGCAATGCGTGTTTGTTGAACCAGGAAACTGACATTTTCTAAGCAGTTCATCTGACAAGGGCAGCGCTTACCACCTCTGCATGTGCACACGCAGACACACCTTGCTTTGAAAGTCAGGCGTCGTGCAGGTGCTGAATTGGAACAGGATTTTGGAGACATTATCCTAAGATTCTGCCCTGAGTAAGGACTGCCCACTCCCGCGCCCCCAGGACGTCTGCCGTCCACCTAATTCAGAGCCTGTGGCCCGGCAGGACTCACGTGACAAGTCTTAGTTTCAGCGCTGCTTCCCAAGCTCCTGGGCTGTGCAGGACCTGGGTCTCCGTTCTGTCTCGGCTACGAGAGGAGAGGGGACCGGCAAGTAGGGACCGTCCCGCAGTGTGGACCGGGTGGTGACAGGCACACAGGTGGACGGGAAGAGAGGGGGCGGGACTTCGGCACCTCCAGGGAGTCGGCCCCTCACAGGAGAGGCAATACCAGAGCCAGAATGAGCGTCAGAGAGAAGCCGGGTAGAGGGAACACAGCAAGAGCAAAGACTTCCTTGGAGTCACTGTAGAGCAGCGCGGGGGCTGGAAAGGCTGCGAAGAGGCGAGAGGCTGGAGCTGAGGCTGAAGGGAAGCTGGGGCCAGGCCTGGGGCGGAGGATCCCTGGGGGGCAAGGGGCTGGGACGTGGTGGGAGAGTTCCTTTAGAGGGAGTCCTGGTTGCTGGGAGGGAAGTGGCTGGGCAGGGAGGCTGGAGATGGGGCCAGACCAGGGGCTACGCATTCATCTGAGAAGAGATGACAGAGGTCCTATAATAATCAGAGTAATAATATATTTTTAAAATTTTTAAAAATTTTATGAAGTTTAGTTGATTTACAGTGTTGTGTTAATTTCTGCCATACAGCAAAGTGACTCAGTTATATATATCTTCTTTTTCATATTCTTTTCCATTATGGTTTATCCCAGGGTATTGAATATACTTTCAATATAGTGCTAACCAGAATGATAGTAATCTATCAATAATTATGCTAACAAGTACCGAGTGCTTCCTGGGTTCACCGACTCATTTACTGCTTTCAACATCCCCCTGTTGTTGAGGTTAAGCCACTTGGGCAAAGTCACCCAGCTGTGTGGCTCTAGAGCCCGTAATCCCTCCGAGCTACTGAGGTGAAGAGGAAGGGACACCTGGGGACACCTGCAGTGGCCTTATGCCCTCCAGCACAGCGCCCTAGCCTTCTTTCCCTTTGTCAGGCCTGCCACCTGTAAGTTTCCTTCTACAGGATCGACTCCTCAGGCTTGTATGCAGACATGTTTACCAGGACCCACTCTCTGCCAATGCTGTGAGCCCGCCCTCCCAGTCCCCCAGGATTTAGAGGGAAGGCTGTATTTTACCAAGAAGCAGGGATGCCAGCCATCTCTCTGTCATGCAAGACAGACCGGGGATGGCAGAGGAGTAAACTCCTATGGATGTGAAGCGTAAAGTGCAGTTAATTTCCTGCAGGAAAGGGAACCCTTGACACTCCAGCCAGGCGATGAGTAGGCTCCAGGTGGGGGTGAGGGAGGGAGGTGAGCTATGAAGGCAGCGAGAAGGTGGGGAGCTGGCTGCCTCAGCATTTGGTCATGACCCAAAACAGACTTTTCCGAGGGGATGCACGTGAGTAGATCAGGTGACACAGGTGCTGCTCAGAGACCCCAAATCCTCCTCTTTTGACAGCTCTCGTGGGCTTGGCCTCCACGAGATACAGGGATTTATCTAAGGCGCTGTATTAGCTCTAAACGGTGGAAAGGAAACTGCTGGGGTTTCCAGGATGTAACGAGCAGGAGCACAGAACAGCACCGATTTCACATGAAAATATTTTGGGGGAAAAATCAATTACAAGAATTTAACATGCATGTATTACAGATATTTTTAAAACGGTTTTCAGAGGAAAACCACATTATTTTCTTCATGTTGATATAATATACAGTATTCTTAAGTCCAGGAAGAAATCATGGCTTTGATCAGAGACTCCCAGAGGATGTGAAATGTTCACCTTGGCTGGGATGGTTTGTGCAGCTCAACTCTGCCACTAGAGGGCGGCAGCACCCGTGGTTTTAACCCTAAGGTCTTGGCCTTCTGTCCTTGGTGAGGGCGGCAGGATACTTGGGGGATTTTGAAGGGAGGGCAAGAGTGCAGTGCATCTTGATTACCAACCAAGATGGTAAAAGTTTTACTTCTGTGCACCAGAAACTACGATATGTCATTTAAGCATCGTTATAAGCCCATAAGGAAGGTATTTTGAGGATCAGAGAAGTTAAGCAGTTTGCCTGAGGTCACTCAGCTAGTAACTGACAGAGCTGGGATTTGAACCCAGGTCTGCCCGACCCCGAGGCGGGGGCTCTTCATCACCAAGGGCCCTCTGCCCTCAGGTCAAGGTCAGCATAAAGATCCCTGGACCCCCGGGCTTTCTGCAGTGCAGTTTTCTTCCATAATCTGATGCAAATGTGCATCTCAGCCCTCTGCTTGCCCCTTCCCGGGCCCAGCTGGGGAGCAGCAGCGGGATCCCTGAGTAAAACAAAAGCCAAAGCAAAGTGCAGGAGCTGACGCAGTTCCTGTCTCCTCTCCCATGGCAAACCAGCCGGGCTCTGCTGGCAGCACCACTGGCCTGAGTGCAGGGAACTCCAGGCCGTGCCGTGGGCCATTTGGGCAGACCCTCACCCTGCCTTTGACCACATCAAGAGCCAAGCTGCATCTCATGCTGACGGGACTAGGGCAAGAGCAGGCAATAGTTTCCCCCATGAAATAAACAAGTGATGGAGGATGGAGGGAATTCCTTTTCAAGCCTCTGTCCAGAATTCCTTGGTGGGTCCCCAGTTTCTGTTAAAAGCAGCTTCAACACATGAAAAGATGCTTAACATCGCTAATTATTAGAGAAATGCAAATCAGAACTACAATGAGGTACTACCTCGCACTAGTCAGAATGGCCATGATGGAAAGTCTACAAATAATAAATGCTGGGGAGGGTGTAGAGAAAAGGGAACCCTCCTACACTGTTGGTGGGAATGTAAGTTGGTGCCACCACTATAGAGAACTCTATAGTTCTCTATAATGGTTAAGGAACCACTAAAGAGATTCCTTAAAAACATAAAAATAGAACTACCATATGATCCAACAATTCCACTTCTGGGTATTTATCTGGATAAAATGAAAACACTAATTTGAAAAGATACATGCACCCCAATGTTCATTACAGCACTATTTACAATAGCCAAGACATGGAAACAACCTAAATGTCCATTAATAGATGAGTGGATAAAGAAGGTGTGAGATATATATACAGTGGAGTACTAGTCAGGATAAAAAAATGAAATCATGCCATTTATAGCAATATGGCTGGACTTAGAGATTGTCATACTAAGTAAGTCAGAAAGAGAAAGACAAATACCATACGATATAGCTTATATGTGGAATCTAAAATATGATGGGAATGAACTTATCTATGAAACAGAGACAGACTCACAAAGAGAACAGACTTGTGGTTGCCAAGGCGGAGGAGAGTGGGGGAGGGAAGGACTGGGAGTTTGCAGTGAGCAGATGCAAACTATTATATAGAGAATGGATAAACAACAAGGTCCTATCGTATAGCACAGGGAACTGTATTCAGTATCCTGTGATATTGACTCCTGATGGTCCAGTGGTAAAGAATCCGCTTCCAATGCAGGGGACACGGGTTCGATCCCTGGTGGGGGAACTAAGATCACACATGCCGCGTGGCAACTAAGCCCACTCGCAGCAGCTACAGAGCCCGCGTGTAGAGCTACAGAGAAGGCTTTGTGCCTCAACGAAAGATCCTGCATGCCGCAATGAAGATCCCATGTGTCGCAACTAAGACCCAAAACAGCCAAAAATAAAATTTTTTTAAAGTAATTAATTAATTAATTATTTTTAAAAAATCCTGTGATAAACCATAATGGAAAAGACTATGAATAAAAAAGCAGCCTCAGCTCTCCAGCTGAGTCTGAACGACCAGGTGACCAGGCAGCCTAGGGTGAGAAGCATGGAAGGGGGAGCAGGCAGGGCTGGGGGGGGTGCCATGCTCTGAGCAAGAGCCTTCGGAACTAGGGCATGAATGGAAGGGACGAGAGAAGCAGAGGGAGGAGAAGGGCCATGAAGGAGAGAGCATTTTCCACCTCCAGCCCGCACTCAGGGACACCCCGCTGCCGGCACCATGCTGGGCTCTGAGCCTGCTGGATTGCCTCTCCCCCAAACTTGAGGCGTCCTGTCCCCATTTTACAGATAAGAGGACTGAAACGCAGGCAGACGTGCTAACCTGCTCAAGGTCAAACACCACCCAGGCTCTGTCATCCTGCAGGCCTGCTGTCCCTGTTCCTCTCCTACCCGCCCAGCCTGTTGCGCTCAACCAAGCACATGTGCAAAACTCCTCCACCACGAGGGTCAGGTCTTCTCTCCAGAAGACTCCTCCATCCTTCCTGCAAATCGATCCTTGGTGGGGACAACCCATTCGTATTCTGAGCATCCCTGAACCCAAGCTAGGACGCCTGATACAAACTCTCTCACCACCATCCCCTCCCTCCCGGCAGCCAGGGCTCCTTGGATCTGCTTCCTGCCAGGGTGTGAGTGGCCTGGCCCGACCTCGATGCCCAGGCAACCGAGGGTCTAACTAGCCCTGATCTCAGGCTGAAGGGTTGGGGGAGGGTGTTGGCCTTGAGAGAGGAGCATTCCACAGGGTGACGGGCTTGGTGAGTCTCAGGAATCAAGACCAGGGCCCCGTTATGACTGTCATGGGCCCCATGCACTTGAAATAGCAAATGTTACATTTGAAGACTGCACTGGTATAAAAGCAAATATAATCCAGACCGGATTCATTAGTATATATTGGTTGTGATTCTATTCTTTTTCCCTCTGATGTAAAAATCCATTGAAATGAAAATATTTTCAGAGGGCCTAGAAGTGACTGGTCTTAGGCCTGTGTGCCCAGCGGAGCCGTGGCGGCCGGGACCGGGGTGGGGAGGGAGGGATCACGGCCAGGTGAGGAGGACACGACGGCACCCGGAGAGCAGGCTGGGGCCGCAGCCTTGCCACACCCTCGTGAGCTGTGTGGCGGGTACGGCTGGAGTGCATTCTTGCCCTCTCTGAGCCTCTCATTTTGCCTACCAGGTAGACTAGGGCAGAGGTGACAGGAGAGGCGGGGGACAGGGGGGCACGTGCTGGGTACACAGGTGAGGGCAACACAGTCTGGAATCCCTCCCCTCACCCCAGCAGAGAAGGAAAGGGGGCCCATGGTGAGAATGCTCTTTGCCCCGTGGGGCCTGGCAGGCTCTGGTGAGGGAGGGGGCATCCTGGCTGGGTGGACAGGCACACACTGGGGACCTGTCAAACACCCCCCCCTCCACCGACACCACCTCTCTGAGCCTGGACTTGGCAGTGGCGTGCCCTCCACAGATGTCTGGGCAGCTGCGTGCTCCTCCCGGCCACCCCTCAGCAGCACCCCCAGGACTCCCTGGGGTCTGCCTGGCCCTCGGCCGGATTTCAGGCTGTTGTGGCTTCATTCAACATGGGCGCTTGGGGATGCCCAGGCCGGAGGCCCCCGTCAGGCTTGTGCAGGAGGCTGAGCAGGGGCTCACACACAGCCTCTGGAGGACCATCTTTGACCACACAGGTCAGGCTCAGGGACCCAGGACACCTGGTCCTTCCTGCACAGACCAGGAGCCCTCTGCCCCTCACCAGAAGCCTGCAGCCTGGGCAGAGTGATGCCAACAGTCCTATTGAGTCCTATTGAGAAGGCAGGTGGGGACAGAGGCCGGCAAAGACCTGCCAGATGCCGGCGGGAGGCTTCAGCGAGGAGAGGCAGCTGCCAGAAGCAGCGGGATCTGTCCCCCCAGGCTCAGCTCTGGCTGGGGGGTGCCCTGTGCCAGCCACTCACTCAACACCCAGGGAGAGCCTCTGGGGCTACCGTGGAGATGGGCATCTGGGTGGACGAGGCAGGCTCACTTCCAGGCAACAGCTGAGGACAGAATAAACTGGTTGGTTAGAAATCAGGGGTCAGCTGGAAAGGTCCAGACAGCCAATAATGTGGTAATAATAATATAGTTACTACTGATTCATCGTGTGCCAGGTACCACACAGTGGATCAAGCACTTTGCACATTTTCTCTCTTTTAGTCCTGATAATAACCCAAGGAGGAGAAAACCGAGTCAGTGGGAGACTGACGTCAAACAACTTGTAAACCACAATAAAAACAGTTGGAGAAAAAAATAGTCACAGTGTCTCACAGTTCTGAAGGGGGCAAAGGGGGCAGACCACTTCCCACTCAAAAATGAACAGTAACCAGAAGATGGAGTCATAAGCAAAAAGCAAGTAAGTATGGGGGACTTCCTTGGTGGTGCAGTGGTTAAGAATCCCCCTGACAATGCAGGTGACACAGGTTCCAGCCCTGGTACGGTGATATCCCACATGCTGCAGAGCTACTAAGCCCGTGCGCCACAACTACTGAACCTGTGCGCCTAGAGCCTGTGCTCCACAACAAGAGAAGTCACCACAATGAGAAGTCCGCACACCACAACGAAGAGCAGCCCCTGCTCGCCACAACTAGAGAAAGTCCCTGCACAGCAGTGAAGACCCAATGCAGCCAAAAATAAATTAAAAAAAAAAAAAAGGCAAGTAAGTATGGATCAGAGGAGGAATTCCATCCAGAGGCCCAAGGGGAATGGGGTAAAGGGAAATCAGATAAGTAGTCCTTCATATTAAAAAAATTAAAGGTAACATGGCTTCTTAGGGAAAAAAAGGACAGTAGATATGAAACAGATTGGAGCAGAGATATAAAGATTACATCAGAAGGAGGGGAAAAGTGAACTGGAGGAGCTCAGGAAAGAAATAGAAGAGAAAAAGAAAATTCTTACAGAGAGAAAAGCCACATTAGAAGCAAAATAAAGGGGAGGGGATAGTGCAAGATAAAGTGGAAAAGATCAGTGAAATGAAGTGATTAGGGAGCAGATAAGAGATATAAGGGGATGATTCTTTGGAAAAAGAAAACAGAATAAATGAGTTTTAAAAAACAATAAAGAAAACCTTCCTGAAATGTGGAAAGGTTGAAATGGTCACAGCAAAAAAGATTCCATTATGTCCCAGTGAAAATGACAACAGTCAATATGAAGACATGCCCTAATAAGTTTGCTGAGCATCCAGAAATGGTCCTGAGAGTTACCTACAATTAGGAGGAGAGGCCAGGATGGGGGAGTAGGCAGACAAAAATCACAACTGCTTACAAAACAGCTATGGCTGAGAACCACCTGCAGATGAGCAGAAAAGAAGGGGCAGAGATGCTGTAAAGTCAAGACCCACACCCCTGGGTGGGCAACCCACAAATGGGATGACAATCACAATGGCAGAGGTCCTCCCCAAGGAGCCAGGGGTCTGAGCCCACATCAGCCTCCCCAACTCTGGTCCTGCACCAGAAAGATGGACCCCCAGAGCATCTGGCATTGAAGGTCAGCAGGGCTTGTGTACAGGAGAGCTGGAGGGCTGTGAGAAATAGCCCTCTGCTGCTCTGCTCTGAAAGGGCTCATGAAACATCTCACATGTTTAAATGCTTAGTACAAGCAACAAGGTCATACCATGTAGCACAGGGAACTATATTCAATATCCTGTGACAAACCATAATGGAAAAGAATATATGTATGTATAACAATCACTTTGCTGTACACCAGGAACTAACATCGCATTGTAAATCAACTATACTCCAATAAAATAAAATTTTTTTGAATGCAAAAAAATGCTTGGAACAAAATCAGAACTTGCACTTGTAGGTTAGATATACTAGAAGCAAAAATTCCAATGCAAATACCCAGGCATGTTGATTAAAATAAAACAAACATCATTTGAAATGACTACCCGAACATATAAGGGATTGAGGAAACCCACTGGGACCAAAAGCTAAGAGGGGCTGAAAGTTGAGTGACAGGTGGGCCACCCTGGAAGCACCTGGACATTCCTGAAACCCACAGTCACTCATTTTAACAGCCATACAGAGGGAAGGCCAGGCACTGGGCCCATGAAGTTAAGATGGAGCGTCAGGACTGAGACCCCTGGGAAAAGCAAGGATTCGTGAAGAGCTGTGTCCCCAGGGAAAGGTGTGGGGGGTGGGCTGGGTATGAGCCAGTAAGAAAAAA
>NW_020174701.1:1416010-1440722 GCF_003031525.2 Neophocaena asiaeorientalis asiaeorientalis
AGGAGAAGCAGAAGGAGGGAGGAGGGAGAGAGAGACGTCACCTCCTCCCACCAGTCCGCAGAACATTTAAGACAGAAACCGGTCCTCACATGGACCTTGGGTCTGAGTCCACACTCCCCCGAAGCACATCCATGCTGAGAATGGTTTCGGTGCACTTCCAAGACGCCGCCCTCCAGGGCTGCTGGTAGAAACCAACGCAGAACTCCCCCAGGATCCACCCCAACCCAGGCTTCTTGGGACCCCACAGACAGAGGCCGGCCCACTGTGAACTCACCAGGAAAACGGAGCCAACATAGCAGAAACACTCTATCCCCAGCAAGTGTCAGCAGGATCAGCAAATGTTAGCCTGAGACCACCAACGATGGCGGCATAATGAAATGATTAGGAACTGAGTAAAAAGTAGCATGTTTTCAATGTTTACAGAAATGAAAGGGGAAACTGAAAACACAAGCAGGGAACACAAGACAATCGAACAGATTTCACAACCAAATACAACATCTCAAAATATAATTTATTCATTTTTTAAAAGGGCAGAAGTAGCTTAAACATCAAATTAGGCATGTATGCAAAAGAATTAATGAATTGGGGAAAAGGGGTTGACGGAATGACCCTTAAAGAGATGGAAAATAAGTCGGAATTCCCCTCAGGCCCATTTGGAGAAGAGCTGTCAATACCAACCTGGGTCCTGGGGCCCTGTCATTGATGAAATTTTCAACAACTGGTTAGGCTAGTTTAGTCCCCATCCCTCAGAGCAGACAAGTCCGGACAGAACAGGCCCTAAGCTGGAGGATGTGGGCAGAGCCACCTGTGCCCCACTAAGCCTCCCCTGGGCCAGCCCCTTAGTCAGCTTTGAGAGGGGACAGGGGATAATTTTAGGGGATGAGATTGGGCTCTGTGATTGGAACCTCACGCTCCCCCTTAAAATCTTCAGTGTATCTATCATCCAGGAGTTTACCTAAACCTAAGCCTTTTGGGAAGAGATTCCAATTCCAGTCCATTCCGTATGGGCAAATCACTTCTCAGATTTATCTGTGCAATGACCGCACCTCTAGGGGCCCCGTGAGGTCTAATATTCTATTACTTTATGACAATCTGAGATGATGGGTTCCAGATGTGTCCTATTAGCTCAACTGCTATACTCAGGGTGAGTCAGAGACCAAGGGATGCTTAGAAAGATCTCTGCTGATGTCTGCTTATTCACAGAATCTGAAATTCCACCATTAGAGAGTCATTTGTTTGGCGATAAACATTGCCCCACTTAGATTCCAATAAAAATTTTTTTTAATCCAATCACCCTGGGGAAGGGTTAGATAATAATTAAAGCCAGCATCCATCATAATGCCTTGATATATCTTAACAGATTCTTTTCGACAAAAGCACACTCTCTGAGATGGATTAGATGGTGGGAGGATGGAACAGAAGTGTGGTGGATCAGTCCTACCTGGGATAAGGCGAGGGGCCTGGCGGGACCCTGGGATGCAGGAGTACCAAAACTGAAGGTGAGGGTCCAGAGCCTCCGTCCTGCCCGACCTTGCGAACTTACTACCCCTCACATCTCGCTCTGGACGCCATACCCCACTTGACCAGCAGGTGGCAGTGCAGGGTTGAAAATGAGCATCTCGGGGGGATTTCAGAGACTATCTGCGTTCACCTGGCTTCTTTCTAAGGCGAGCTCTGTGTTCATTCTGGAGGATGGGACCACAGGGCCCAGGGAAGCCAGATGTGGGATACACTGCAGAAGCCTTGGGGACTCGGACCCTTAGCTCTTGGGAGGTGGGCGTGGCGTTGGCAGGAGGGGAGAGTCCTGTCTGATTGGGGGAGGGTCATCTGGAGGATGAAAGGAGATCTTAGAGGTGAAGGCCCTTTACAGCCTTCTTGGGGCTGCACTGTTGTGGGTCGCGGGGGAGGACATTACAGGGAGCTCACAGCTTCACACGTGGGAGACTGGGGCTGGGGTGGGGGTGGGTCTCTGTGCAGAGCAGCAGGGTGCCCCGTGAGGTTGGTGCTACCTGGGACCTCAGCTCAATGGGTGGAGTGTCGGGGCAGGGGCAGATTGGACGGGGAACTGGACTGAGGCTGCTCACAGCCTACCCACTCTTCTGAGATCCGTCCCATGGCTGTGGACTCTGTTTGGGAGGATGGTCCTTCCCGCCCCATCTTTTTTAAGAGGCTTGGTAACGCCTGCGGCGGCCTCCGCCTCCCACATTCCACATCCCATGCACCTGACTCTGAAGCCACACCTGGCAACCTTCCTTGTCTTCACCTGCCCAGGCAGCCCTCTGGATGGAGAGAGGAAAGTGAGCCGCTCTAAGCAGATGCTTCTGTCCAGAGATACCTTCGTTCTTCCCCAGGGAGCCCCAGTCGCAAGCGTGAACCCAGCACACAGGCCGCCCGCCCACGTGGACCCCACAGAGCAGTGGAGGTCTGGTCTCCTCTGTTGCCTTCTAGAGGAGCCCACCCAGCACCCTTAGCCGCCCTGTGACGCGAGGCAGGGTTGCCCCCGCACACCTCCTTGTGAGGGCTCTGGGCACTTGTCAGACCTTCATATCCTAGGGCGGCTGAAGGTCCCATCCCAGCCGAGGGTGGGCATCAGCGTGTCCAACAGGCCTGGGGGATTCTCACTTGTCGGTACCCAGGGGTGTTCTGCATCCAGGCTGGAGATGGAGGAGGACAGAGGCTGGAGCCCGGGGGAGGCTCTCTGGACACCTAACCTAATGGGAGGCACAACGGGTCTAGAGAGAGCCCAGGAAGAGGGAAGCGGCATGGCCCCTCTCTTCACCTGGGATGCCCCCCGCCTTTCCCCATGGCCTCAGGGGAGACCAGAGCTCACTCATCTCTGCAGACCCTGCTAACCCCTATGGCCAGGGCCTTTTTTCTGGCCCAGAGGTGATTGTGGTGGGCAGAATCATGGCCTCCAAAGGTGTCCATGTCCCAACCCCCAGAATCTGGAAGTTGTTACATTACATATTCTGAGAGCCTCCGGCGGGGGAGGGGGGGGTGGGTAACGCAGCCCTGCAGACGCCTTGGTTTAGCCCAGTGAGACGTCATTGTGTTGTTTTGAGACAGTAGCCTTGCGGCCGTGGTCGTTTGTTGCAGGCGCCCTAGGAAACTGATACAATGATCTAGCTGGGAACGTTGTTCCAATCACAGGCCCTGCTCAGCCTGTGAGTCTAAGGGGTGGGGGCGGGGGTGGGACCGGCAGCTTAGAAGCCACAGGCCCTCCTGCTGTGTGACTTTGAGTCCTTATTCTCTCCATTTCCCCATCTGTAAATGGGGGTGGTGATGACACCGACACTACCCCTGCAGGCGAGGCAGGGTCAGCTGGTCGGCCTCAGACCTCCTTTTACCTCCAGCCCCTCCTGTCCACCTGACACCCAATTCCCCGGGCTCCTGGGAGACACTGGATGAGGTGGGCTCCCCGGGGTCCGGGACTCCTTCCTGTCAGCGGTGCTGACACATGCGGCACCTTGGGGAGTGGTTTTCCTATCCTCGCAGCTCTTCTGAGGGCTCGTCACATCATTTGTCGCCCAAATGCTGGGGCCCCAGGCTCCCTCCTGAGGGACTGTCAGCGACAGCATCCCGATTGTGGTTTCCAAGGTAACTCTCACCGCGCGTCCATTCCATCCGATATTCTGAGACCTGTTTGAATTCTTCCCTTGCCGGGAGCCAGTGTCACTTCCCAGAAGCCGCTGAGTGGAGGGGATGGTGGGTGTGTTCAGAGAGGCATTCCTGGCCTGGGAGCAGGGCGGGCTGTCAGCCAGCTTTGACCCTTCCGTTACCGGCGACCTCTGGAGGGAGGGGCGTCAGTGGAGGTTGAGGGGCGGCTGGGAGGGGGGGCCCGGCCGGGGTGCAGACCTCTCCCCTCAGACCGCTTCTCTCGTGTCTAAGACACGCTGTTCGTAATCAGATGTAACAGCAGCCTGGACGGGAGGCCGGCCTTGCAGTCAGGCTGATGAAGGTTCAAACCCAGGCCGTGTCATTTACCAGCCAAGGGGCTTACACCCTGCGAGCCTGTTTTCTCGTTAGTTTCCTGTAAATGCATACAAGCGCCTCTGTTTCCCTTCCTGAGAGGAATAGCCCTGCCCTCTCTGAAAGGGGCTTCTGATCTCAGGAGGGGTGCGCAGGTTAGCGGGGCCCACTCTCTGAGATCACCTCCCCCACCTCCCGCCCCGCCCCCCTCCGCCGCCCCAGGCATCCTCCTGTCCTGTCCAGAGATGAGACCGATGGGGCTCAGGGCGAATGAGTGTGAGCTGCGCCCTCTGCTGGCCGAATCAGGAAAGGCGCCGGTGGGCCCTTCGGACGGAGGGAGAGCCCCAGGCTTGGCTGTTGGCATTGCCCAACTCTCCTCACCCTGGACAGAAGCCTGAGATGCCGGCTGAGGTAATAGGGAAATAAGGGTCCAGACTCCGCCGGCACCCACAGCTTCTGTCCCCCCAGAGCACGAGTCCTGCTTTCTCTTTGCGCCTGGCCCCTCAGTCTCCCGTGACTTCTCTCCACGTCCTTTCCGGCAGCATCTTAACCTTTTCCAGAAACAGTGCACATCGTGGGAGACGGATGTGTGGCACAGGGCAGGGGGAGGGGGTGCCCCTTCCCTCCCTCTGATCTCAGTGTCAGCCTGGCCCTTGGGGTACGCTGTAACCAGACGCTGGCTGGGGTTCTGCTCTGAGGGCGGCTCCTGCTCAGAGGCAAGTGATTTGCAAATCAAGTTGGTGGGGCCAAAACATTCCCTTCCTTAGCTGAGCAGTTTCCAACCAGGGCATGCAAATGCGCCGTCTGGGTATAATGGCCCTTGGGGGGATGGTCGGGGGCACTGCCGGGAGAGATGTAAGGGCCCTCGGCAGGAACACTGACTTAACATTGCCCAGATGTCATGAGAAGTGAGGATGACCGGGCCCTGCTCACCCTGCCGCCTCTGTCTCTCCATCCTCTTGCAATTTCTTGCCTCTCTTTCTATCTATCTATCTATATCTATCTCTCTATAACTTATTTTTAAAAACAATTTTATTGGAATATAGGTGCTTTATGGAAATCTTCCTGCTATTTCTAACCCCTAACTTCTAACACTCCCAGATCCTTCTCTCTCTCTCTCAATCCTAATCTCATTTGCTCTCGAGCCCATTCCAAGCCCCAGTCCTCCCACGGCAAAGCCTCTCTGATAGGCAGGCATGGCTGAGGTCCTTCTTAACTCTTCATGTCTGCAAATCCCACTGCCCTCTCCCAGCTCTGCCCCTGCTAACTGTGCGTTTCCCCTTGAGCATCCACCCCTACCCCTACCCACCGTCTCCTCAGCTGGGAGAGGCTGCACTGATCCTGACCTTGAGATGGTCACCAGGATGGATGAGCAGGAAGCGCCTCACCAGGCTGGGGCACAGCAGTTGCTCAGCAAACACTGTGCCGTTGCCTGAGGAGGTCCTGGCAACGGCTGGGTGGGGAAGGCGGGCAGCTGGCTGTGTTGGGAACCTCTTGTTCCCATATCCAGTCTGGAGATGGCACATCCAAGTAGGCCCTGAGCAGCTGTGATGTGTCACAGCATCACGTACGAAGTCCGTGCTGCTCCAGGGCCTCAGACAGAGCAACCCCGGGGCCGGTTGGTAAGTGCTTCTCTGGACCTAGCAGCCCTGCAGTACTTTGGGTTCGTGGGAAGTGAAGCCCTTTAAAATCTGTGCGTGGAGAGTCACAGGGCAGAGCGGGAAGAAGCTGCATTTACAGCCCTGGGTTCCTCCTTCTCTTGAGCCCGCACTTCACCTGGCACAGACCTGGGCCCCCGCGAATGCTCTCCCCTGGGCCTCGATCTCTCAGCGAAGCTGTTCACTGCTGCTTCATCTCCCAGCAGGGAAAAGGGGATGGGCACCTGTCCCCAGGAGTGCAGGGATTGCTGCTGATGCCAGCAACATCCCTGTGAGTTGCGCTGGACAGAGGGTTAGCAGGTGCATGAGGGCCCAGCTCTCTCGGCATCCCGAGGTGATGGGGTGCTGCTTGGAACAATGTGCCGCTGGATGCAGTGTGGGCAGCTGTCCAGGAGCATCAGCTTGTGTTTGTCACTTGCTCCCTCCTCCCACAAAGCCAAACAGAAACCATTTGAGTTTACACTAAGCCTCTGTAGCACAGACAGCCTGCATACGAGGACTCTGTATTTACACGTTTAGCTGAGTCCGTCCAGTGTCTCTGGCAGAGCCATGGGGCTGGGATGACGGACACAGAGGTGGACGTGTGGTGGTGAGAAGCAATCACCCAGGAACCAGCAGAGAAGGTCAAGACGAGGTAGGGGAGGTTGGCCCTGCCCTTGATGGTCACTGCAACTGCCTGTGGCCACAGCCTTTTTCTTCCTGCACCTCGGTTGCCAGGCAGTCAAGTTTGACAGCATGGGTTTTAAAGGTTATGCCAACTGTGATTTGGGGAACCACTGAGAAGCCGAGAGAAAGAAAGTGTGATAAAAAATTACCCAGGGCTACAACCATCAGAACAGGGATCAGGATTCTGGTGTTTTCCACGTGGAAGCATCACATGCTGTGTGCTCTAGCCAAGCATAACGCCCTGTGGCTAGAGGATTTTTCCTGTGTTTTAGCCTGGAAGCAGGGACTAGACTGTGCCTGGAAGCAAATGAATGGTTTGTGGGTGGACAGGCCTTGTGGGAAGCTCGAGATGCCCCGCAGGGCTGGTGGGTGAGATGCAGGGCTAGGGGATGTAGGGCATGGACTTTGGGCTCAGAGAGATGCCAGGGGCTTCACTGTTCCCATTTGGAAGATACAGAAACTGAGGCTTAGAAATGTTTCTGTAACTAGTCCAAAGGCAATGCAGTAGAATTCAAATTCAAGTGCATTTGCCTCTTCTAGCCACTGGATATGGCATCTCTGGGGTGGAAAGAGTAAGGCAAAGCATGAGTATATGTGCTAAGCTTTCAATTAATTTGCCTGAATGCAAATATGGAGTTTGTTCGCTTAAGGGGTTGAAACTGAGGAGAGGTGTGCAGGTTTTATGGCAAAGAGCTCGGAGAGACAGGTGGATCCCTGCGTGCCCGGCAAGCTGCAGCTGATGACCGAGCTTTTTAAACCCTGAAGCCTGGTAGCTGGGATGCCCTGTTCTCTAGCCAGAGGAGAGCTCGGTTCAGGGGATTCTAGAGAAGTGTGTGTTTCTAGAGGATGTCCAAGGACTTTCATTCAGGGAAATCCTCCCTGACTCAGCTGGGCTGACCTTCCCAGGGTCCCATGATGAGGCTGACCACATGCTGACCTCCACTCAGGGAGGGCTGAGCCCCACCGCCCGGTCACCCCCATCGCCTAGGAGGACACAGATGGAGGCCCTGTTCTGTGGCCCTCAGACGATTTCTTGTCACCCACGATCATGTACACAGCCCGGGAGTGAGTTCTGCCCGCTGTCTCCCTAGCGTCCTCTTGAGACCTTGAATGCGGTCTTGTGCAGAAACGATGCCCTGAAAGCTCAGGGATTGTGGATGGTGATGGGGTATCAGGGTCATGCTGGGGGGTGGAGGGGAGAGAGGCTGGTCCATCATCCAGCCCCTGCTCTGGCCTCTGTGCCTCACTCTTCTGCAGATCATGGAATTACCTGGGAGAGCGGTCATGGGCCTTAAAGATGCTGGTCCCTCAAGGAAGCTACGCCCACAGTCATTGTCCCCCTGGCTCATGCCCCAGCTGTGACAGAGCAGACACTCTCCGTTCCTGGCATGTGACTCTTCTTCTCAATTTGATGTATAGTTGATAAACAAAGTTCTGTTAATTTCTCCTGTACAGCAAAGTGATCAGTTATACACACACACACATACACATAAATATATATATATATATACACATAATTTTTATTTAAATATTCTTTTACATTTGACATATTGAGCCAAACAATTTCCGAGTGGTTAGCGCCGTCCCTTTATTTGACCAGACTGAGAACTAAAGTCCAAGATCCCCAAGACAGAGGGACCCATCAGCAAAGGGCTCCGGGAGCTCACACCTGCCAGCTCTCTAGGTTAAGCAGGAAGTCGAGGGGAGGTCAAATCTGAGCAAAGAACACAATTCCTCACTTTGCAATGGTACACCCTCGGAAAAGGCAGTGCCAGCTATGCCTTGCTCGGGCATTCCCACTGTTAGGGATCCTGCCACACTTATACGCCTGCACAGGAAATTTTATTCAGCAAAGTTCCCAGTGTTTCGCGATGGTCTCTCTTCGCAGCTACAATACTGCAAGGATTTATGTTTGCTCTTAACTATAATAGGTGGCCGTGCCTACAAAAGAAGGCATTTTCCCTTTGGAAACTTGGATCCTGCTGTCTTAGGGGATGCTTGCAAAACCCTGAAATTGCACAGTTTCTATCCTTTTCCGGTACGCCTATGTAGGAAGCGAGTATTTTTGCCTGAGAAACAGGGTTCTTGCAACTCTGGAGGAGAGATAATTCCACCGCCCACGTTCCTCCTGGGAAACCTCAAGGCGACCCATAGCCCCAGAGTAGTGTCTAAATTTTCACAGCGGACGTTTTGTGTTCCGCATTTTCCATGCGGTCTCCATTGTTGGTGGAGCTAAAAGGAACGCTAGGACAGTTTTCAGGACTCACAGAACACTGGCCTCTGCACCGTTTCCTATACAAAGTCAGTGACGACCCCCCCCCGCCCCGTCTCCTCCCTGCCAGCTGAGCAACAGGCAGCCATACAGGCTGTTTGGAACACTTCTAGGAATACAGAGTCCAAGGCGACACACTGTTCTCTTTCTTGGATACCAATGTTGCCACATCTTGCCAAGGCTCACGAAGGCAGTCCGAGACAATCGCATATGCTGAGCAACATGGATTCATTGAGAAAAAGCTACCTGCACTGAGAGAAACAGTCTGCTCAGTATTCCTTCCGGGAGTTCACAGCTGCTGGCTCTCTAGGTTAAGCAGGAAGTCAAGGTGCGGTCCAACCTGAGCAAAGAGCACAATTCCTCACTTTGCAGTGGTAGGAAAGAGGCATTGCCAGCTAGGCCTTGCTAAGGCCTACCCTCTGTTAGGGAACCTGCCACACTTAGCAGCATTTAAAGGAAAATTTATTCAGCGAAGTGTCCAGTGTTTCACAATGGTCTCCTTTTGCAGCTACAATATTGCAGAGACTTAAGTTTGCGGTTAAATAGGATAGGTGGCCCTGCATAAAAAAGCAATTTTTTTCCCTTTGGAAGGTTGGATCCTTGTTTCGTAGGGGCTGCTGGCAAGAACCTGCACTTGCCCAGCATCTATCCTCTGCCCCTACGCCTGTCTAGAGAGCTAGGATTTTAGCCAGACGTGAGCACAGAGCACAGTTCCTTACTTTGCCTTAGGTTCGGCAGGAAGACGAAGTGAGGACTAACCTGAGCAAAGCGTACAATTCCTCACGTTGCACTGGTAGTGGTCGTAAGAGGAATTGCCAACTACGCCTGGCTAAGGCCTTCCGTGGGTTAAGGATAGGATTTTAGCCTGAGCAGTGCTCTTGAAACTCTGGAGGAGAGAGAATCCTGCAGCCCACGTTCGTCCTGGGAAACCGCAGGGCGCCACTTGGCCTCAATGTAGTGGCTAAATTTCCACCGGGCAAGCTCTGCCTGCCACAGTGTCCATGAGGTCTCCACCGTCTTGGGGCTTAAACGGAGAGCCAGGAGACCTGTCAGCTCTCACAGA
Source organism: Neophocaena asiaeorientalis asiaeorientalis (assembly GCF_003031525.2). Classification (NCBI taxonomy): domain Eukaryota; kingdom Metazoa; phylum Chordata; class Mammalia; order Artiodactyla; family Phocoenidae; genus Neophocaena; species Neophocaena asiaeorientalis. The sequence goes on from NW_020174701.1 coordinate 1,425,639, forward strand.
ACTCTGGGGTTCGCACTGTTTGCCATGCAACTGAACTCAAGACCACACGTCTCCTTCCGGCCTGCTGAGCAACAGGCCGCCGTGTAGGCCCTTGTTAACACTTCCTGGCATTGCAAAGTGCAAGGGGACCCACCGTCCTCTTCCTTGGAAAGCTACGTGGCCACAACTTGCCAAACGCTGCCGAAGGCAGTCCTAGCCAGTCTCGTGTGCTGGGCAACTTGCATTCACTTACGAAAAGGCACCTGCATTGAGGTGAGCACTCTGCTGAGCGTTCCTTCCGGGAGCTCAAAATTGCCCCCTCTCCAGGTTAAGCAGGATGTCGAGGTGAGGTCCAACGTGAGCAAAGAGCACAGTTCCTCACTTTGCATTAGGTTCGGCAGGAAGACGAAGTGAGGACTAACCTGAGCAAAGCGTACAATTCCTCACGTTGCACTGGTAGTGGTCGTAAGAGGAATTGCTAACTCCGCCTGGCTAAGGCCTTCCATGGGTTAAGGAATCTGCCACACGCAGATGCCTTTAAAGGAAAATTTATTCAGTGAGGTTCCCATTTTTTGGCGACGGTCTGCGTTTGCAGCGCCAATACTGCAGGGACTTAGGTTTACGGCTAACTAGTCTAAGTGACCCTGCAAGCAGAAGCAGCCTTTTCCCTTTGGAAGCTTGGATCCCGGTTTCGTAGGGGCTGCTTGCAAGACCAGGTCAGCTCTCACAGACCTCTGGCGTCCGCACTGTTTGCCATGCAACTGAACTCAGGACCACATGTCTCCTCCCGGCCTGCTGAGCAACAGGCCGCCGTGTAGGCCCATGTTAACACTTCCTGGCATTGCAGAGTCCAAGGGGACCCAACGTCTCTTCCTTTGAAAGCTACGTGGCCACAGCTTGTCAAACGCTGCCGAAGGCAGTCCTAGCCAGTCTCGTGTGCTGGGCAACTTGCATTCACTTACGAAAAGGCACCTGCATTGAGGTGAGCACTCTGCTGAGCGTTCCTTCTGGGAGCTCAAAATTGCCCCCTCTCCAGGTTAAGCAGGATGTCGAGGTGAGGTCCAATGTGAGCAAAGAGCACAGTTCCTCACTTTGCGTTAGGTTCAGCAGGAAGACGAAGTGAGGACCAAGCTGAGCAAAGCGTAAAATTGCTCACGTTGCACTGGTAGTGGTCGTAAGAGGAATTGCCAACTACGGCTGGCTAAAGCCTTCCGTGGGTTAAGGAACCTGCCACACGGAGACGCCTTTAAAGGAAAATTTATTCAGCAAGGCTCCCATTGTTTGGTGACGTTCTCCCTTTGCAGCGCCAATACTGCAGGGACTTAGATTTGCGGCTAACTAGTCTAGGTGACCCTGCATGCAGAAGCAGCCTTTTACCTTTGGAAGCTTGGATCCCGGTTTCGTAGGGACTGCTTGCAAGACCCTGCTCTTGCCCAGCATCTATCCTCTGCCCCTACGCCTGTGTAGAGAGCGAGTAGTTTAGCCTGAGCAGGTCTATTGCAACTCTGGAAGAGAGAGAATCCTGCAGCCCACGTTCGTCCTGGGAAACCGCAGGGCGCCCCTTGGCCTCAGTGTAGTGGATAAATTTCCACCGGGCAAGCTCTGCCTGCCACAGTGTCCATGAGGTCTCCAACATCTTGGGGCTTAAACGGAGAGCCAGGAGAGCTGTCAGCTCTCACAGAACTCTGGCGTCCGCACTGTTTGCCATGCAACTGAACTCAGCACCACACGTCTCCTCCCGGCCTGCTGAGCAACAGGCCGCCGTGTAGGCCCTTGTTAACACTTCCTGGCATTGCAGAGTCCAAGGGGACCCACTGTCCTCTTCCTTGGAAAGCTACGTGGCCACAACTTGCCAAACGCTGCCGAAGGCAGTCCTAGCCAGTCTCGTGTGCTGGGCAACTTGCATTCAGTTACGAAAAGGCACCTGCATTGAGGTGAGCACTCTGCTGAGCGTTCCTTCTGGGAGCTCAAAATTGCCCCCTCTCCAGGTTAAGCAGGATGTCGAGGTGAGTTCCAACGTGAGCAGAGAGCACAATTCCTTACTTTGCATTAGGTTCGGCAGGAAGTCGAAGTGAGGACCAACCTGAGCAAAGCGTACAATTCCTCACGTTGCACTGGTAGTGGTCGTAAGAGGAATTGCCAACCACGCCTGGCTAAGGCCTTCCGTGGGTTAAGGAATCTGCCATACGGAGATGCCTTTAAAGGAAAATTTATTCAGCGCGGCTCCCATTGTTTGGCGACGGTCTCCCTTTGCAGCGCCAATACTGCAGGGACATAGGTTTGTGGCTAACTAGTCTAGGTGACCCTGCATGCTGAAGCAGCCTTTTACCTTTGGAAGCTTGGATCCCGGTTTCGTAGGGACTGCTTGCAAGACCCTGCTCTTGCCCAGCATCTATCCTCTGCCCCTACGCCTGTGTAGAGAGCGAGTAGTTTAGCCTGAGCAGGTCTCTTGCAACTCTGGAAGAGAGAGAATCCTGCAGCCCACGTTCGTCCTGGGAAACCGCAGGGCGCCCCTTGGCCTCAGTGTAGTGGCTAAATTTCCACCGGGCAAGCTCTGCCTGCCGCAGTGTCCATGAGGTCTCCACCGTCTTGGGGCTTAAACGGAGAGCCAGGAGAGCTGTCAGCTCTCACAGAACTCTGGCGTCCGCACTGTTTGCCAGGCAACTGAAATCAGGACCACACGTCTCCTCCCGGCCTGCTGAGCAACAGGCTGCCGTGTAGGCCCTTGTTAACACTTCCTGGCATTGCAGAGTCCAAGGGGACCCAGCGTCCTCTTCCTTTGAAAGCTACGTGGCCACAGCTTGCCAAACACTGCAGAAGGCAGTCCTAGCCAGTCTTGTGTGCTGGGCAACTTGTATTCACTTACGAAAAGGCACCTGCATTGAGGTGAGCACTCTGCTGAGCGTTCCTTCTGGGAGCTCAAAATTGCCCCCTCTGCAGGTTAAACAGGATGTCGAGGTGAGGTCCAACGTGAGCAAAGAGCACAGTTCCTCACTTTGCATTAGGTTCGGCAGGAAGTCGAAGTGAGGACCAACCTGAGCAAAGCGTACAACTCTTCACGTTGCACTGGTAGTGGTCGTAAGAGGAATTGCCAACTACGCCTGGCTAAGGCCTTCCGTGGGTTAAGGAACCTGCCACACGGAGACGCCTTTAAAGGAAAATTTATTCAGCGAGGTTCCCATTGTTTGGCGACGGTCTCCCTTTGCAGGGCCAATACTGCAGGGACTTAGGTTTGCGGCTAACTTGTCTAGGTGACCCTGCATGCAGAAGCAGCCTTTTCCCTTTGGAAGCTGGAATCCCTGTTTCATAGGGGCTGCTGGCAAGACCCTGCACTTGTCCAGCATCTATCCTCTGCCCCTACGCCTGTGTAGAGAGCGAGTATTTTAGCCTGAGCAGGGCTCTTGCAACTCTGGAGGAGAGAGAATCCTGCAGCCCACGTTCGTCCTGGGAAACCGCAGGGCGCCCCTTGGCCACAGTGTAGTGGCTAAATTTCCACCGGGCTAGCTCTGCCTGCCGCAGTGTCCATGAGGTCTCCACCGTCTTGGGGCTTAAACGGAGAGCCAGGAGAGCTGTCAGCTCTCACAGAACTCTGGCGTCCGCACTGTTTGCCATGCAACTGAACTCAGGACCACACGTCTCCTCCCGGCCTGCTGAGCAACAGGCCGCCGTGTAGGCCCTTGTTAACACTTCCTGGCATTGCAGAGTGCAAGGGGACCCACCGTCCTCTTCCTTGGAAAGCTACGTGGCCACAACTTGCCAAACGCTGCCGAAGGCAGTCCTAGCCAGTCTCGTGTGCTGGGCAACTTGCGTTCACTTACGAAAAGGCACCTGCATTGAGGTGAGCACTCTGCTGAGCGTTCCTTCCGGGAGCTCAAAATTGCCCCCTCTCCAGGTTAAGCAGGATGTCGAGGTGAGGTCCAACGTGAGCAAAGAGCACAGTTCCTCACTTTGCATTAGGTTCGGCAGGAAGACGAAGTGAGGACCAACCTGAGCAAAGCGTACAATTGCTCACGTTGCATTGGTAATGGTCGTAAGAGGAATTGCCAACTACGCATGGCTAAGGCCTTCCGTGGGTTAAAGAACCTGACACACGGAGACGCCTTTAAAGGAAAATTTATTCAGCGAGGTTCCCATTGTTTGGCGACGGTCTCCCTTTGCAGCGCCAATACTGCAGCGACTTAGGTTTGCGGCTAACTAGTCTACGTGACCCTGCATGCAGAAGCAGCCTTTTCCCTTTGGAAGCTTGGATCCCTGTTTCGTAGGGGCTGCTGGCAAGACCCTGCACTTGCCCAGCATCTATCCTCTGCCCCTACGCCTGTCTAGAGAGCGAGTATTTTAACCTGAGCAGGGCTCTTGAAAATCTGGAGGAGAGAGAATCCTGCAGCCCACGTTCGTCCTGGGAAACCGCAGGGCGCCCCTTGGCTTCAGCGTAGTGGCTAAATTTCCACCGGGCAAGCTCTGCATGCTGCAGTGTCCATGAGGTCTCCACCGTCTTGGGGCTAAAACGGAGAGCCAGGAGAGCGGTCAGCTCTCACAGAACTCTGGCGTTCGCACTGTTTGCCATGCAACTGAACTCAGGACCACACGTCTCCTCCCGGCCTGCTGAGCAACAGGCCGCCGTGTAGGCCCTTGTTAACACTTCCTGGCATTGCAGAGTCCAAGGGGACCCAGCGTCCTCTTCCTTTGAAAGCTACGTGGCCACAGCTTGCCAAACGCTGCCGAAGGCAGTCCTAGCCAGTCTTGTGTGCTGGGCAACTTGTATTCACTTACGAAAAGGCACCTGCATTGAGGTGAGCACTCTGCTGAGCGTTCCTTCTGGGAGCTCAAAATTGCCCCCTCTGCAGGTTAAGCAGGATGTCGAGGTGAGGTCCAACGTGAGCAAAGAGCACAGTTCCTCACTTTGCATTAGGTTCGGTAGGAAGTCGAAGTGAGGACCAACCTGAGCAAAGCGTACAATTCCTCACGTTGCACTGGTAGTGGTCGTAAGAGGAATTGCCAACTACGCCTGGCTAAGGCCTTCCGTGGGTTAAGGAACCTGCCACACGGAGATGCCTTTAAAGGAAAATTTATTCAGCGAGGTTCCCATTGTTTGGCGACGGTCTCCCTTTGCAGGGCCAATACTGCAGGGAATTAGGTTTGCGGCTAACTTGTCTAGGTGACCCTGCATGCAGAAGCAGCCTTTTCCCTTTGGAAGCTGGAATCCCTGTTTCATAGGGGCTGCTGGCAAGACCCTGCACTTGTCCAGCATCTATCCTCTGCCCCTACGCCTGTGTAGAGAGCGAGTATTTTAGCCTGAGCAGGGCTCTTGCAACTCTGGAGGAGAGAGAATCCTGCAGCCCACGTTCGTCCTGGGAAACCGCAGGGCGCCCCTTGGCCACAGTGTAGTGGCTAAATTTCCACCGGGCTAGCTCTGCCTGCCGCAGTGTCCATGAGGTCTCCACCGTCTTGGGGCTTAAAGGGAGAGTCAGGAGAGCTGTCAGCTCTCTCAGAACTCTGGCGTCGGCACTGTTTGCCATGCAACTGAACTCAGGACCACACGTCTCCTCCCGGCCTGCTGAGCAACAGGCCGCCGGGTAAGCCCTTGTTAACACTTCTTGGCATTGCAGAGTCCAAGGGGACCCACCGTCCTCTTCCTTTGAGAGCTACGTGGCCACAGCTTGCCAAACGCTGCCGAAGGCAGTCCTAGCCAGTCTCGTGTGCTGGGCAACTTGCATTCACTTACGAAAAGGCACCTGCATTGAGGTGAGCACTCTGCTGAGCGTTCCTTCCGGGAGCTCAAAATTGCCCCCTCTCCAGGTTAAGCAGGATGTCGAGGTGAGGTCCAACGTGAGCAAAGAGCACAGTTCCTCACTTTGCATTAGGTTCGGCAGGAAGACGAAGTGAGGACCAACCTGAGCAAAGCGTACAATTCCTCACGTTGCACTGGTAGTGGTCGTAAGAGGAATTGCCAACTCCGCCTGGCTAAGGCCTTCCGGGGGTTAAGGAACCTGCCACACGCAGATGCCTTTAAAGGAAAATTTATTCAGCGAGGTTCCCATTGTTTGGCGACGGTCTCCCTTTGCAGCGCCAATACTGCAGGGACTTAGGTTTGCGGCTAACTAGTCTAGGTGACCCTGCAAGCAGAAGCAGCCTTTTCCCTTTGGAAGCTTGGATCCCGGTTTCGTAGGGGCTGCTTGCAAGACCCTGCTCTTGCCCAGCATCTCTCCTCTGCCCCTACGCCTGTGTAGAGAGCGAGTAGTTTAGCCTGAGCAGGTCTCTTGCAACTCTGGAGGAGAGAGAATCCTGCAGCCCACGTTGGTCCTGGGAAACCGCAGGGCGCCCCTTGGCCTCAGTGTAGTGGCTAAATTTCCACCGGGCAAGCTCTGCCTGCTGCAGTGTCCATGAGGTCTCCACCGTCTTGGGGCTTAAACGGAGAGCCAGGAGAGCTGTCAGCTCTCACAGAACTCTGGCGTCCGCACTGTTTGCCATGCAACTGAACTCAGGACCACACGTCTCCTCCCGGCCTGCTGAGCAACAGGCCGCCGTGTAGGCCCTTGTTAACACTTCCTGGCATTGCAGAGTCCAAGGGGACCCAGCGTCCTCTTCCTTGGAAAGCTACATTGCTACAGCTTGCCAAACGCTGCCGAAGGCAGTCATAGCCAGTCTTGTGTGCTGGGCAAATTGTATTCACTTACGAAAAGGCACCTGCATTGAGGTGAGCACTCTGCTGAGCGTTCCTTCCGGGAGCTCAAAATTGCCCCCTCTCCAGGTTAAGCAGGATGTCGAGGTGAGGTCCAACGTGAGCAAAGAGCACAGTTCCTCACTTTGCCTTAGGTTCGGCAGGAAGACGAAGTGAGGACCAACCTGAGCAAAGCGTACAATTCCTCACGTTGCACTGGTAGTGGTCATAAGAGGAATTGCTAACTCCGCCTGGCTAAGGCCTTCCGTGGGTTAAGGAACCTGCTACACGCAGATGCCTTTAAAGGGAATTTTATTCAGCGAGGTTCCCATTTTTTGGCGACGGTCTGCCTTTGCAGCGCCAATACTGCAGGAACTTAGGTTTGCGGCTAACTAGTCTAGGTGACCCTGCAAGCAGAAGCAGCCTTTTCCCTTTGGAAGCTTGGATCCCGGTTTCGTAGGGGCTGCTTGCAAGACCCTGCTCTTGCCCAGCATCTATCCTCTGCCCCTACGCCTGTGTAGAGAGCGAGTAGTTTAGCATGAGCAGGTCTTTTGCAACTCTGGAAGAGAGAGAACTTTCTTCTTGGTGCCTTTAATTAAGAAGTGCCCCTGCCAGGAATGCCCCCCACTGTCTTTCCTTCTTGTCTAAACCCTTATGTGCAAGGGCTGTATCTCCCCACAAGACCATCAGGGAAGTTGCCTGAGCCAGCGGAGTTCACTGAGCCCTCCTGCTTCTGAACTCTGTCAGCCTGATTAGCACATGACCCTCAGTCAGCAGATGTAGGGTTTTGCAGATCTGGATTTCCACATAGGCCAGTAGTTCCAGAGAGCCTGGGACAAGGGACTTGCCTTATGCTGCTAACTCTGCCCCAGATGCCCCCGGTGTCTAGCCACCTCACTGAGCCTTGACTCCCAGATCTGCCAGGATTTCTCTGTATGAACGTGGACAGTTTCATCTTCTATAATATCAGGATCATAATTTGCTGAACTTTCTTTGAGCACTTCTTTGTCCTCAGAAGGGCTTATGGAGATTACAAAAACAAAACCAAAAATGGTTCCATCGCTCCAGGGGTTTGTAGTCTAGCGAGGAGACAAAAGTGCATTGTGATAATATCTCCACTACGGGTTTTTAGGAGGTTTAAGTGAGATAATGAGAGCCTTCTTTTCTTACTCAAGTATATTTTTTAAATATTTGTTTATTTATCTGGCTGTGCTGGGTCTTAGTTGCAGCACGTGAGATCTTTAGTTGCAGCAAGTGGGATCTTTTAGTTGCAGCATGTGGGATTTAGTTCCCTGACCAGGGATGGAACCCGAGCCCCCTGCATTGGGAGCACAGAGTCTTAGCCACTGGGCCACCAGGGCAGTCCCTCTTCCTCAAATATTTATTGAGCATCTAGTATATGCGAGGCCGTGGGGACAGAGCAGCACATTAAACAGCAGCAGCTCCTTCTCTCTGTGCCTCTCTGCCTGCACAACCCCCAGGGGACATGAAGGGACTCAGGAAGGTCTAAAGCTGTCTGTCTGCGAGAGGCTCTTGTTTTGCAAAAGCAGTGGCCCCTGCCTCAGTTTGTATTCACCCCCCTCCCCAGAGATAAGTTGCTGAAATGAGTATGTGGCCACCATAAAACTGCAAAAAAAAAAAAAAAATTTTAAGTAGGAAAAAAAATTACCATAGGCCCATCTGTTGAACATTTTCTAGGGTTTCCTTCCAGACTTTTTTTATACTCCCAGTTTTTCCCACATGGTTGCAATTGTCCTGTATGTAGAATTTTGAATCTTGCCTCTTTCCATGAACACAGAAGCATGCTCTGTATTCTTTCAAATCTTCAGTAAACATTTTTAACCACTGTGTGGATGTATGTAACCAAATACCTACTTTTTGGATGTTTAGGTTGTTTCTCATTTTTCACTGTGATAAATAACACAGCGAGGAATACTTTTATGGGCAAAGCTTATTCCATGTGTAATAGAGAATCCTGGAATTGGGACCCCTGAGTCAGAAGCTTTTACTTTTTCAAGGTGGCTGGGGTGTCAGTCTGTGCCCAGGAAAGCGTGATACCTCTGGCTTTTATAGGAGCTGCATCAAACTCCCATTCACTGAGGGAACTCAGACTGGTGGTGCTCCAGCTGGAGCTGCGTTGGAACCATGCAGAGGGCACGTCAACCTGGTTGCCTGGGCCCCGCCCCACAGTCTCAGTCCAGTGGGCCAGCGGTGGAGCCTGAGACTCTGCATTTCTAACCAGGTCCCAGGTGATGCTGATACTGTTGTTGCAGGGACCACAGTGAGAACCACGACTTAAATCATTATCCGCTTTTCAGACTTTTCCACTGACTCACTGTTAAAGATGTAAGACAAATAATCGTAAACAGGTGGCCCTCAGAATCCATGTTTGCCCAAAGTACCCAAACTGAGGCACAGAATTTTTTTTATCAAAGCCATACGTGTACTTGGTTTAAAGAATTAAATAGAACTACAAGTCTAAAATGAAAAAGCAAACAAAAGCAAGCAGTCTCCTGAAGAGGCTCCCGCTTCTGCCACCCAGATGTAACATCCTCCAGCTCTTGAGCTTCTCCTTTTGATATCTGCTCTCATGTTTCTAAACAATATTCTACTATGTTTTGATTTGTCCATCTGAGGCATTGTTTTTTTTTTTTAAACTGGCTATTCACATCCTTGGCCCACTTTTTAAAAAATATTTATTTGTTTATTTGGCTGCGTCGTGTCTTGTGGCACGCAGGATCTTCGCTGCAGCACGCAGAATCTTTTTGTTGTGGCGTGCAGGCTCTAGAGCGCACAGACTTAGTTGGCCCTCCGCATGTGGGATCCTAGTTCCCAGACTAGGGATCCAACCCGCGTCCCCTGCCTTGGAAGGTGGATTCTTAACCACTGTACCGCCAGGGAAGTCCTGAGGCATTATTTGTTGACTCCTTGTGATTAAAGGGAAGGGTATAAAATTCTTCATCTGCCACCTCTATCCTCCCGTTAGAGTCTTTCACAGTTTGGGGCTAAATCACAGTATTCAATGTATACATCATCATGTCTATGTAAATATTGTTTGCTACCGAGCCAACTGGTGTACATTGATTTTACTTCCAATATTTAAGTTTTTATATTTTATGGAGTCATTTTTTAATTTAATTTTTATTTTATTTTGGAGTATAGTTGATCTACAATGTTATGTTAGTTTCAGGTGTACAGCAGAGTGGATCAGTTATACATATACGTATATCCACTCTTTTTCAGATTCTTTTCCCATATAGGTTATTACATAATATTGAGTAGACTTCCCTGTGCTATTCACAGTAGGTCCTTGTTGGTTATCTATTTTATGTATAGTAGTGTGTGTGTGTTAATCCCAGACTTATGGAGTCATTTTTTATTGACTCATTTTGTGTTGCTGTCACTAATTCTCCCACATCCTCAACAGAACTGGAAAACCCTCCAGTGCTGGTTCCACATCATCAAATGCAACAACATGAAGTCCCCTAGTTTCTATCTGTCTGGTTTATTCCTGCTGTATTAGTGTCCTAGGGCTGCTGTAACAAGTTACCACTTGTCTTAAAACAACAGAAATTTATTGTCTCCCAGTTCTGGAGGCCAGAAGTTCAAAGTCCGGTCTTGGCAGGGCTGCTTCCTTCTGAGGGCTCTGAGGGACAATATGCTCTATGCCTCTCCCCTTGTTTCTGGTGGCTGCTGGCGGTCTTTGGCCTTCCTTGCCTTGTAGGAGCCTCACTCCAATCTCTCCCTCCATCTTTACATGGTCTTCTTCCCTCTATGTCTCCTCTGTGTGTGTATCTCACGGCCTTCTTAAAGTGATGCCAGTTATATTGGATTAAGGTCTTTATAAGTATGACTTCGTCTAAACTAATAGCACCTGCAAAGACCCTATTTCCAGAAAAGGTCACATCCTGAGGTTCTAGGGATGTGAACCTTCGCGGGGGATGTTATTTAACGTGATACACCCACCCACGTTCTTTCTAGAAGAGCCTTCTGCCCTCCTGCTCTATTTGGGCTGGTCATTCTCTAGACTTGCTCAACTCCCTTAACCTTCAGGCTGAGATGTCCTTCATTTTCCTCCACGAATTCTATTCCTTGACTTCTTGTCTGCCTCTCTTTGGTTTACTGTCAAGTCGTGTTGGAGCACATCCTCCAGTGTCTGTCTTAACAAAGAGTGCGTGGAAGCTACATTTTTTTTTTTTGGCTGCGTTGGGTCTTCGTTGCTGCACGCGGGCTTTTCTCTAGTTGCGGCGAGTGGGAGCTACTCTTCATTGCGGCGCACGGGCTTCTCATTTGCAGTGGCTTCTCTTGTTGTGGAGCATGGGCTCTAGGCTTGCAGGCTTCAGTAGTTGTGGCGCATGGGCTCAGCAGTTGTGGTGCATGGGCTTAGTTGCTCCGTGGCATGTGGGATCTTCCCAGACCAGGGCTTGAACCCATGTCTCCTGCATTGGCAGGCAGATTCTCAACCACTGCACCACCAGGGAAGTCTGGAAGCTACATTTTTTTGCATTGCATATCTAAACATATCTTTGTTCAACTTTCACACCCAATTTGTAGTTTTGCTGGGCATAGAAATTAGGTTGACAGTTATTTTTCCCCAGAATTTTGAAGGCCTTCTGTTTTGGCCTCTGGTGTTACGCGACATGCCATGTCATTCTGTTTCCCGAGCCTTTTTACTCACCTCTGTATCAGCTGTAGAATCTGTAGAATCTTCTCTCTGTCTCCTGTGTTTTGAAATATCATAGGGATTGCCCCCATGCAAGTCTGTTTTCATCCTTTGGCTGGTATGTGGTGGTCCTTTCATCTGGGAACTCACAGCCTTCATTTCTTGGACAATGTTCTTACACTGCCCCTTGATCATTTCCTTCCCTCTGGTTTTTAATCCTCTCTTTCTGAAACTTTTAATCAGATGGTGCACGTCCTGGAATTGGCTTCTCATTTTCTCTTTTCTTTCCTCTTACTTTTTATTCCACACTTTGTGTTCTGCTTTCTGGGCAGTTCCTGGTCTTTATCTTCCATCCCATCTATGGAACTTTAAAAATCTTGATCATCGTATATTCAGTTTCCAAGCCCTCTTCCTTATTCTCTGAATGCTCCCTGTTTTCGGCATCCTGTTTGTGTCTTGGAGAAGTAATCGTCCCTCTAATCTCGCTGATGATACCCTTAGAATTGTTTTGCTCAAGTTCCTCGTACAGCCTGTATGGTCTGTTTCCTCTGAGTTCCTCTTCTCTGGTTGTTTTGGTCCTTGCCTTTTACGTAATCAGCTTTCTTCAGATGCTGGTGACCTTGACTGTTCATATTTAAGAGTGAGTCACTTTCGGTGTTGACTGAAGGCCCTCTGTGTGTGTGTGGAGGGGAGCAGGGGGACATGTCTCTCAAGGGAGACTGGGCTGGAAGTGGCCGCTGTGTTGGTGGGTCCTCAGCATCGCTACTAGAGGCCCTTTGTCTGGGGCTGTTTGGTTCCTCCAGAGAAGAATCCTGTCATCTCCTGCCTGGGGTGGGGTTTGGAGGGCTCGAGCAAGGGTGCAATCTCGGCTGTTAGAAGTCTGAGAACTGAGCAGCCTGGGGGTGGGCTTTTCCCAGTCAGCGGATGACAGGCATGTCCATTAAAAATAGAATCTGAGCTATATTTTATGTAACTTAAAATTTTCTAGTAGCCACAGTAAACACAGTAAAAAGAAACTAATTAGTTTCATTATTAGTAAAATTAATTTCAGTAGTATATTTTGTTTAACCCAATATAACCAAAATATTAACATTTCAATGTATAATTTAAAAAATCATTAATAACATATTTTACAGTCTCCTACTCTTGCAAATCTTCCAAATCTGCTATCTTGCACTTTGAGCACAGCTCATCTGAGAGCAGCCACACATCAAGGGCTCAGTGGCCACACGTGGCAGCACAGGTGTAGATCCTCTCTTGGTCCCCGTGCCCAGCTGAGTACCCCTCCCACCCTCTGCTGGGCCAGAGCCCCATTCCCCTTGGCTCTGTTTCTCCAGAGAATGCCCTTCTGTCGGGGATGAACTCTTTGGCTGTAGAATGGTGGTGCTGGCCACCTGGGGTGGTTACGTGCTTCCTGTCTTCCAGCCCCACCCTCTCTCCTGCCTGCTGGCGTCCCTGGTGCCCTCACCACCGGGCCCGGGCGCCTTCCCAGCAGCAGCCCCCATGCCACGCTTGTGTTTCAGCTTTGTCTGCTCTGGGACATCGGTTACTGCTCCTCTGCCAGCTCCCAGTTTCCTAAGTGTGCTGACATCTCTCATGCACTGTACCCTCCTTGCCCATTCTTTGTGCTTATGAGCTTGTAGCTTTTTTATTTCTTTACTCTCATGTTGGGGGTCTTCAGTGAGAAACGGAGATAAATGTATATGCAATTTGTCATGTTCAGCCAGAAGTCAGGAAGTGTTCTTGTATTTTATCTTTAAATTTCCTGTGTACTTACAATTCTCTAGTCCAAAATGTATTTTTGTTTACATAACATTGATAGCTTACATTACCAGTTGAATGGCCAAGCTTCTTACAAACCAATATTCAAATAAAACTAAATGTTCTCCTGTGGCCTTGTATCCCCCCCAAACATCCCAGTTTGAGAAAGGGGCTCCACCGGTGGCCTCTACAAGCTCCGTGGGCCTGCCCAGGGGCCCTGGTCCCCTCCCTTCTCCCCCGCAGAGGTCCTCCGGAATCTGGCCCAAGCTCCCAGGAGCCCCCTGCCCCCCAGTGGCCTTCAGGATCTGTCTGATCCTGCCTCCGTTCTCAGGGATTCCTTGGCACCCTTGAAGCGCGAGGCTGCACATTTACACGGGATGGCAAGGGGGTTTCCATGGCAACCAGCCCTTGGCACCTGCCTGCTCCCTGGCCTGGAATCACTGATTGTCCTGTCTCTCATAAGGGTGCTGAAAATTGAGTCCTCTCCTTTCTGCCCCCTCCCCTTTATTTTTAACCCTCAGGTTCCCCAGCCATTTTTGTTGCTTCGTGGGCTGTCACCAGGCACTTTCTGGAAGATGTCGGGTAAGCTGGTGGACGGAGAGAGGTAACGAGGGAATATTTTATCTTGTCCAGCTCTTCCAGCAGGATGGACCCTCCTTTGGAGCTGTTACCTAGGAGAGGCCTGTGTCTCACACTTGGGGCCACAGGCGAGTTCTCTGCAGCGCAGGCTGCCGAATGCCCAGCCCTCCTGGGGTGGGCCGGCCCAGCCACTCTGTGGTTGGGTCAGGTGCCCGACGAGAGCTGTGAAACACTGGCAGCTGCTCTAAGGACCAGCCCAGCTCTTCCTCTCCTGGCAGCTCCCTCCTCTGACACGGGTGTGTGAGTCCCGCAGGCCCAGGAGAGCAGGAGAGCAGCCTTATAGCCCTGACGGGCACCAAGAGCTCTAGTCTTGTTCTCCAAAGACTTGGGCTCAGGGACAGGGTAAGCCCGGGGGTTCCTGGGAGCGGGCTCATGGAAGGAAAGCATGGAAGAAGCCCGGGAGGAGGTGCAGCAGCCGGGCCGAGGGGGAGGGAGGCCATGTGTCATCAGTGTAATGACACAGCCAGGCCGGAGAGTGGACGAGGGCAGACGAGGCGTGCACGTGTCTTGCAGTCCAATTCAGTCCAAAATAATCCTTTTTTTTTTAAACGTTTTTTATTTCTTTGATGTTGTATCTATTTTATTTATTTATTTTTGGCTGCTTTGGGTCTTCATTGCTGCACGCGGGCTTTCTCTATTTGCGGCGAGTGGGGGCTGCTTTTCGTTGCGGTGCGCGGGCTTCTCATTGCGGTGGCTTCTCTTGTTGCGGAGCATGGGCTCTAGGCACGCAGGCTCAGTAGTTGTGGCACACGGGCTTCGGTAGTTGTGGCTCGTGGGCTCTAGAGCGCAGGCTCAGTAGTTGTGGCACACAGGCTTCATCGCTCCGCGGCACGTGGGGTCTTCCCGGACCAGGGCTCGAACCCGTGTCCCCTGCATTGGCAGGCGGATTCTTACCCATTGTGCCACCAGGGAAGCCCCCCAAATAATCCTTTTAATTGGATAAATTCCCTTAAAAAAAGTCTGGATTTTCAGCTTCTTTAGAACAAAATGGAAAGTTCTATCAACATTTCCTATGGGCCCTTGTGGCAAAAATGAGCCGGACGGAGTTGTGGCCACCTTAGACCAAGCACAGGCTCTCCAGTTGCCAAGTGCCCCTGTGTCTGATGTCCCTGGGGCCAAGGTCACACGTCAGTCACCCGGACACTTCACTCCCTGAGGTCACCTGCCTGGCCACCATGCTCCCCGATGCATTCTGACAGCATGCTGGCGTTGGGGTCCAGAATCTTCCATCTCAGGTCCACACACTTCTGCTCCCCAGATGCTCCCTTGGCCCCGGCAGTTCTCCTGGGCAGCAGAGGACAGTCATTTCTCAGGGTGCTGAGCACACAGCCTCTGGGACGGATAATTTCCACCGGGCTAGCTCTGCCTGCCGCAGTGTCCATGA
>NW_020174702.1:0-2019 GCF_003031525.2 Neophocaena asiaeorientalis asiaeorientalis
ATTGTTCATTGCTGGTGTATAGAAACACAACTGATTTTTTGTGTTGTTCTTGTATACTGAAACTGCTGAATTTATTAATTAGCTTTAGTAGCTTTTGTGTGGATTTGTTGGGATTTTCTACATATAGGATAATGCCATATTCAGATAGAGATAGTTTTAACTCTTCCTCTCAATTTGGATACCTTTTATTTATTTTTTCTGCCCCCAAGCTCTAGCTAGAATTCCAGGACAATGTCAAACAGCAGTATGAAATGTGAGCACCCTTATCTTGTTTCTGATGTTGGAGGAAAACTTTCAGTCTTCACAATTGATCTTAATGTCAACTGTGGGTTTCTTATTAATACTACCTTTTCATGTTGAGGGGATTTCTCACCATTGTTAATTTTCTGAGAGTTTTAATCATGTAACAGATGTAGATTTTATCAAGTACATTATTTTCCATCAACTGGGATAATCATGTTCGTTTTTTTTGTTCTATTAATGTGACATATTACACTGAAATTTCTTTTATGTTTACCTACCCTTGCACTCTTGGGATAAATCTCATTTGGTCATGGTAAATAAGATTTGTAATACTCTGTCGATTCTATTTGCTAATATTTTGTTGAGAGTTTTGAACCTATATTTATAAAGGATAGTGACATGCAATTTTCTTTTCTTGAGATTTCTTTATGTGACTTTATTATCAGTGTAATGCTGGCCTCATGAAATGAGTTAGGATGCATTCCACTGTATTCAATATTTAGCAAAAGTTGAAAAGGATTACTACTGAATATTTGTGTTTGTTAGAATTCACTGGAGAGGCCGTATTATCCAAAACTTTTCATGCTTGGCATGTTTTTGTTTACTAATTTTTTTTTAACTTGCTATTGTTTGGTTGAGATTTTCTGTTTCTTTTTGAGTCAGTTCAGGTAGTTTGTGTGTTTCAAGGAATTTGTTCACTTCTAGATTATATAATAAATTACTGTACAACTGTCCATACTATTCTCTTTTATCCCTCTTATCTTTGTAAGATTGATAATGGTGATATCCCCAGTTTTATTTCTGATTTTAGTTATTTCCTTCTCTCATTTTCTGTGTTAATCTAAAGTTTTGTTAATTTTCTTGATTGTTTTAAAGAACCAACTTTTGGGTTTACTTATCTATTGTGTTTCTATTCCTTATTTCTTTATATCTTATATAATATTTATTATTTTCCCTTTCAGCAAGCTTTGCATATAGCTTACTCTTCTTTTCCAAGTTTCTTATGTGTAAAGTTTATCTATTGATTTCAGATTTTTCTTTCTTTAATAGGCATTTCTGCCAACTGTTTCCCTCTGAGCACTGCTTTTTATGTACTGCATATGTTTTGTTAGGTTTTGTTTTACTTTATATCTTATATAATATTTATTATTTTCCCTTTCAGCAAGCTTTGCATATAGCTTACTCTTCTTTTCCAAGTTTCTTATGTGTAAAGTTTATCTATTGATTTCAGATTTTTCTTTCTTTAATAGGCATTTCTGCCAACTGTTTCCCTCTGAGCACTGCTTTTTATGTACTGCATATGTTTTGTTAGGTTTTGTTTTACTATTTTAAATATAGTAGTGTTTATATGTTAATCTCAAACTTCTAATTTATCCTTCCCCCCCACTTTCCACTTTGGTAACAATAAGTTGGTTTCTATGTCTGTAGGTCTATTTCTGTTTGTATATAAATTTATTTGTATCATTTTTTTTTAGATTCAATACATAAGTGAAATCATATATTTGTCCTTCTCTGTCTCACTCACTTCACTTAGTATGAAAAACTCTCAGTCCAAACATGTTGCTGCAAATGGCATTATCTCATTCTATTTTTTTATGGCTGAGTAATATCCTATAGTCTATATATACCATATCTTCTTTACCCATTAATCTGTTGGTGGATATTTAGATTGCTTCCCTGTCTTGGCTATTGTAAATAGTGTTGCAATGAATATTGGGGTGTGTATATATTTTCAAATTATGGTTTTCCCCTGATATATGCCCAGGAGTGGGATTG
>NW_020174702.1:3349-7701 GCF_003031525.2 Neophocaena asiaeorientalis asiaeorientalis
CAATAGACATTTAGGTTGCTTCCATGTCCTGGCTATTGTAAATAGTGCTGCAATGAACATTCGAGTGCATGTATTTTTTCAAATTATGGTTTTCTCCAGGTATATGCCCAGGAGTGGGATTGCTGTATCATATGTACCTCTATTTTTAGTTTTTTAAGGAACCCCCATACTGTTCTCCATAGTGGCTGTACCAATTTACATGCCAACCAACAGTGCAAGGGTATTCCCTTTACTTCACATGCTCTCGAGCATTTATTTTTGTAGATTTTTTGATAATGGCCATTCTGACGTGTGAAGTGATACCTCATTGAAGTTTGACTTGCATTTCTCTGATAGTTGGTAATGTTGAGAGCCTTTTCATGTGCCTTTTGGTTATTCGTATGTCTTCTTTGGAGAAATGTCTCAATGTCTATCTTCCATGATAGATACATTTACATTTTTGATTTGCTTTTGTTGTTGTTATTGAGCTGCATGAGCTGTTTGCATATTTTGGAAATTAATCCCTTGTTGTTCACTTTGTTTGCAAATATTTTCTCCCATTCTGTGGGCTGTCTTTTCATTTTGTTTATGGTTTCCTTTGTTATGCAAAAGTGTTTTAGTTTAATTAGGTACCATTTGTTTATTTGTGTTTTTATTTTTATTACTCTAGGAGCTGGGTAAAAAAGATCTTGCTGCTATTTATGTCAGAAAATGTCCTGCCTCTATTTTCCTCTAAGAGTTTTATAGTATACGGCCTTACATTTAGGTCTTCAATCCATTTTGATTTTATTTTTGTGTATGGTGTTAGAGAGTGTCTTAATATTTTTCTTCTACATGAAGCTGTCCAGTTTTCCCAGTACCATATATTGTAGAGACTGTCTTTCCTCCATTGTATATTCTTGACTCCTTTGTCATTGATTAGTGGACTGTAGTTGCATAGGTTTATCTCTGGGCTTTCTATCCTGTTCCAATGATCAATATTTCTGTTTTTGTGCCAGTACCATAGTGTTTTGATTACTGTAGCTTTGTAGTATAGGGTGAAGACACGGAAACTGATTCCTCCAGGTCCGTTCTTCTTTCTCAAGATTGCTTCTCTTATTCAGGATCTTTTCTGTTTCCTTACAAATTGTAAGATTTTTTTCTAAGTCTGTGGAAAATGCCATTGGTAATTTGATAGGGATTGGATTGAATCTCTAGATTGCTTTGGGTAGTATAGTAATTTTGATAATATTGATTCTTCCAATCCAAGAATATGGTATATCTCTCCATCTGTTTGCATCATCTTTGAGTTCTTTCAATATATAGTTTTCTGAGTACAGGTCTTTTGCTCCTTAGGTAGGTTTATGTCTTGGCATCCTAGGTATTTTATTCTCTTTGATGCAATGCTAAATGGGATTGCTTCCTTAATTTCTTTTTCTTATTTTTCATTGTTAGTGTATTGGAATGTGAGAAATTTCTGTGTATTAATTTTGCACCCTACAAATTTACCAAATTCATTGGCTAGCTCTAGTGTTTTTCTGGTAGCATCTTTAGGATTCTCTATGTATAGTATTATGTCATCTGCACACAGTGACAGTTTTACTTCTTCTTTTCCAACCTGGATCCTTTTTATTTCTTTTTCTTCTCTGATTACTTTGGCTAGGACTTCCACAACTATGTTGAATAAAAGTGGCAAGAGTGGACATCCTTGTCTTGTTCTTGATCTTAGAGGAAATGCTTTCAGTTTTTCACTATTGAGGATGATGTTTGCTGTGGGCTTGTCATATATGGCCTTTATTATGTTGAGGAAAGTTCCCTCTATGTCAACTTTCTGGCGAGTTTTTATCATACATTTATGCTGGATTTTATCAAAAGCTTTCTCTGCATCTATTGAGATGATCATGGGTTTTTTATTCTTCAATTTGTTAATGTGTTGTATTACCCTGATTTATTGATATTGAAAAATCCTTGTACCCCTCAGTTAAATCCCACTTTTATCATGGTGTATGATCCTTTTAATGTATTGATGGATTAAGATTGATGATATTTTGTTGAGGGTTTTTGGGTCTATATTCATCAGAGATATTGACCTGCAAATTTTTTTTTTTTTTTGATTTCTTTGTCTGGTTTTGTTATAAAGATGATTGTGTCATCATAGAATGAGTTTGTAAGTGTTCTTCCTCTGGCAATTTCTGGAGTAGTTTCATAAGATTAGGTGTTAACTCTTGTCTAAATATTTGGTAGAAGTTGCCTGTGAAGCCATCTTGTCCTGGATTTTTGTTTGTTGGGAGCATTCATTTACAGTTCTAATTTCAGTATTTGTGATTTGTCTGCTCATAGTTTGTATTTCTTCCTAGTTCAGTCTTGGGAAATTGTACCTTTATAAGAATTTGTCCATTTCTTCTATGTTGTCCATTTTATTTGCATATAGTTGCTTGTAGTAGTCTCTTATGGCCCTTTGTATTTCTGTGGGGTTGGCTGTAACTTCTCCTTTATCTTTCCTAATTTTATTGATTTTAGCTCTTTTTCTTTTTAGCCAACCAACAGTGCAAGGGTATTCCCTTTACTTCACATGCTCTCGAGCATTTATTTTTGTAGATTTTTTGATAATGGCCATTCTGACGTGTGAAGTGATACCTCATTGAAGTTTGACTTGCATTTCTCTGATAGTTGGTAATGTTGAGAGCCTTTTCATGTGCCTTTTGGTTATTCGTATGTCTTCTTTGGAGAAATGTCTCAATGTCTATCTTCCATGATAGATACATTTACATTTTTGATTTGCTTTTGTTGTTGTTATTGAGCTGCATGAGCTGTTTGCATATTTTGGAAATTAATCCCTTGTTGTTCACTTTGTTTGCAAATATTTTCTCCCATTCTGTGGGCTGTCTTTTCATTTTGTTTATGGTTTCCTTTGTTATGCAAAAGTGTTTTAGTTTAATTAGGTACCATTTGTTTATTTGTGTTTTTATTTTTATTACTCTAGGAGCTGGGTAAAAAAGATCTTGCTGCTATTTATGTCAGAAAATGTCCTGCCTCTATTTTCCTCTAAGAGTTTTATAGTATACGGCCTTACATTTAGGTCTTCAATCCATTTTGATTTTATTTTTGTGTATGGTGTTAGAGAGTGTCTTAATATTTTTCTTCTACATGAAGCTGTCCAGTTTTCCCAGTACCATATATTGTAGAGACTGTCTTTCCTCCATTGTATATTCTTGACTCCTTTGTCATTGATTAGTGGACTGTAGTTGCATAGGTTTATCTCTGGGCTTTCTATCCTGTTCCAATGATCAATATTTCTGTTTTTGTGCCAGTACCATAGTGTTTTGATTACTGTAGCTTTGTAGTATAGGGTGAAGACACGGAAACTGATTCCTCCAGGTCCGTTCTTCTTTCTCAAGATTGCTTCTCTTATTCAGGATCTTTTCTGTTTCCTTACAAATTGTAAGATTTTTTTCTAAGTCTGTGGAAAATGCCATTGGTAATTTGATAGGGATTGGATTGAATCTCTAGATTGCTTTGGGTAGTATAGTAATTTTGATAATATTGATTCTTCCAATCCAAGAATATGGTATATCTCTCCATCTGTTTGCATCATCTTTGAGTTCTTTCAATATATAGTTTTCTGAGTACAGGTCTTTTGCTCCTTAGGTAGGTTTATGTCTTGGCATCCTAGGTATTTTATTCTCTTTGATGCAATGCTAAATGGGATTGCTTCCTTAATTTCTTTTTCTTATTTTTCATTGTTAGTGTATTGGAATGTGAGAAATTTCTGTGTATTAATTTTGCACCCTACAAATTTACCAAATTCATTGGCTAGCTCTAGTGTTTTTCTGGTAGCATCTTTAGGATTCTCTATGTATAGTATTATGTCATCTGCACACAGTGACAGTTTTACTTCTTCTTTTCCAACCTGGATCCTTTTTATTTCTTTTTCTTCTCTGATTACTTTGGCTAGGACTTCCACAACTATGTTGAATAAAAGTGGCAAGAGTGGACATCCTTGTCTTGTTCTTGATCTTAGAGGAAATGCTTTCAGTTTTTCACTATTGAGGATGATGTTTGCTGTGGGCTTGTCATATATGGCCTTTATTATGTTGAGGAAAGTTCCCTCTATGTCAACTTTCTGGCGAGTTTTTATCATACATTTATGCTGGATTTTATCAAAAGCTTTCTCTGCATCTATTGAGATGATCATGGGTTTTTTATTCTTCAATTTGTTAATGTGTTGTATTACCCTGATTTATTGATATTGAAAAATCCTTGTACCCCTCAGTTAAATCCCACTTTTATCATGGTGTATGATCCTTTTAATGTATTGATGGATTAAGATTGATGATATTTTGTTGAGGGTTTTTGGGTCTATATTCATCAGAGATATTGACCTGCAATTTTTT
>NW_020174702.1:7719-10566 GCF_003031525.2 Neophocaena asiaeorientalis asiaeorientalis
TTTTTTTTTTTTTTTTGATTTCTTTGTCTGGTTTTGTTATAAAGATGATTGTGTCATCATAGAATGAGTTTGTAAGTGTTCTTCCTCTGGCAATTTCTGGAGTAGTTTCATAAGATTAGGTGTTAACTCTTGTCTAAATATTTGGTAGAAGTTGCCTGTGAAGCCATCTTGTCCTGGATTTTTGTTTGTTGGGAGCATTCATTTACAGTTCTAATTTCAGTATTTGTGATTTGTCTGCTCATAGTTTGTATTTCTTCCTAGTTCAGTCTTGGGAAATTGTACCTTTATAAGAATTTGTCCATTTCTTCTATGTTGTCCATTTTATTTGCATATAGTTGCTTGTAGTAGTCTCTTATGGCCCTTTGTATTTCTGTGGGGTTGGCTGTAACTTCTCCTTTATCTTTCCTAATTTTATTGATTTTAGCTCTTTTTCTTTTTTTTCTTGATGAGTCTGTCTAAAGGTTTATCAATTTTGTTTCTCTTTCAGATAACCAGCTTTTAGTTTCATTGATCTATTTAAATTATTTTCTTAGTCTCTATTTCATTTATTTCTGCTCTAATATTTACCATTTCTTTTCTTCTACTAACTTTGTGCTTTGCTTTTCTTTCTCTCATTGCCTTAGATGTAAGGTTAGGTTGTGTGTCTTGTTTTCATATTTTTAATTTTTGAGAATTTTCTAATTTACCTAGTGACTTATTATTTGACCTATTTGCTCTTGAAGAGTATGTGTTTTATTGTTTGTTCATTTTCATATATTTGTAAATTTTCCAATTTTCCACCTGTTATTCTTCTCTAACTTTACCCCATTGTGGTAAAAGATGATGATTTGTATGATACTTATATTTTTCAAATATACTGTGGGTTGTTTTATGGTCAAATAATGATCTATCCTGGAGAATGCTCTATATATCTTTCCAAAGAATGTATGTTGTGCTGTTGTTGAAGTGTTCTTTACATATGTGTTAGTCCTAATTGGTTTAGTTTATTGATTAAGTTTTTTTTATTTCCTTACTCATCTTATGTCTCATTAATGCTATGGAAAGTGAGATATTGAAGTTTCCAACTATTATTGTATTATAGTCTATTTCTTCTTTAATTCTGTCAACTCTTCTTTATATATTTTGATGATCTTTCATTACACATGTAAATATTTATAATTGTTATATGTTCTTCGTGTATTGAGACGTTTATCAAAATATAATTTCCATATTTTTCTCTTTTAACAATTTTTGACTCACATTATATTTTACCTGATATTACCCAACCACCCAATGTCTGTTTTCTTTACTATTTGCATGGAATATCTTTTCACATCCTTTTATCTTCAATCTAAGTGTGCCTTTGGATATAAAGTGACTCTCTTGTAGCACCATATTGTTGAATCAAGTATTTTTTAATGCATTCTTTCAATCGTTTTTTAATCCATTTATATTTGAAGAAATTAACAGTAAGGTGTTTGTCACATTGCTATTTGTTCTCTATATTTTTATAGATTATTTTGTCTCTCATTTCCTCCATTACTATCTTCTTTTCTGTGTAGTTGCCTTTTTTGGGTAGTGAAACATATTGATTTTCTTCTCCTTTCATTTTTGCAGGCATTTTATTTGTGGTTACCAAGGAGATTACATTTAACATCCTAATGTTAGAGCCATGTAATTTGAATTAATACCAACTTAACTTGAAAAGCATATAAAATGATGTCTCTATACAGCTTCATTTCCCCTTTTTCTTTTGTAGTTGTCATAGATTATATCTTTATATGTTGTGTATAATCTTTATTATAATTTTTTTTAAATATTGTTGAAAATGAAAATAAGCCTTGCAAACTAAAATCACAGTAACACTAGCTAACAATTCCCCATGTAAAACCTTTGCTAGAGGTATTTCTTTCTTCATGTGCCTTCAAGTTACTGTCTAGTGTCCTTCCATTTTAACATAAAGGACTCCTTTTAACATTTCTTGCAGGACAGGTCTAGTGTTAAAAAAAACTCCCTCAGCATTTTATAAAATCTGAGAATATCTTTATCTCTCTCTTATTTTTGAAAGGTAGTTTTGCCAGATACAGAATTCTCAAGTGACAGTATTTTTTTTTCTTTCAACACTTTGAATATATCAACCCACTTGCTTCTTGCCACCAAGGTTTCTGATGAGAAATCAGATCATAATCTTTAGCATCCTTTCTATGTAATGAGTTACTTCTCTTTTGCTGATTTCAAGAGTCTTTCCTTGTCTTTATTGTTTGACAGTTTGATTATATTTCTTTCTGTGGGTTTGAATTTATCCTATTTGAAGTTTACTCAGTTTCTTTGATCTGTGGATACATGTATATTAACACATTTAGGAAGTTGTTAACCATCATTTTTCAAGTATTTTTTTCTTTTTTTTTATTATTGAAACATAGTTGATTTACAATATTGTGTTCAGGTGTACAGCAATTTAATTTAGATATAAATTTTAGATCATTTTCCATTATAGGTTATTAAAATACATTGAATATATATTTTCTGTGCTGTACAGTAAATCCTTGTTTTTTATCTATTTTATGTATAGTAGTTTGTATCTGTTAATTCCATGCTCCTAATTTATCCCTCGTCCCTCTCTGATTACCCTTTGGTAACCATAATTTTATTTCTATGTTTGCAAGTCTGTTCCTGTTTTGATTATAGATACATTGGTATTATTTTTTAGATTCTACATATAAGTGATATCATATAATATTTGTCTTTATCTGACTTACTTCACTTAGTATAATATTCTCTAGGTCCATCCATTTTGCTGCAAATGACAATATGTCTTTTTTTTATGCCTGAGTTATATTCCATTGTGTGTGTGTGTGTGTGTGTGTG
>NW_020174702.1:10886-12649 GCF_003031525.2 Neophocaena asiaeorientalis asiaeorientalis
TTTGATAATCAATATATTGACTAGTTTGAGGTGATACCTCATTGGGGTTTTGATTTGCATTTCTCTAATCTTTAACAATGTTGAGCATCTTTTTTTATTTTTGACAGTAAGTCAAGTTTATTTGTTTTCACAGAACATACCAATAAACCCCATAGTCACTCTCTAACAGCCCACCAACCCCACAGCCACCCCTTGTGGGTAACTTAGAGGAGACTGAAGGCCAAGGACTTTATTTTCAATGGTCCACTGAAGCCTAACACAGTAGACCCATGAGTTGAGATGTTGTAGCACCAATGTTGAGCAGCTTTTCACATGCCTGTTCGACATCTGTATATCTTCTTTGGAGAACTGTGTATTTAGCTCTTCTGCCCATTTATTGATTAGGTGGTTTGTTTTTTTTTGATATTGAGTTGTGTAAGCTCTTTGTATATTTTGGATATTAGCCTATTGTCTGTAACATCATTTGTAAATATTTTCTCTCATTCCATAAATTGTCTTTTTGTTTTATTGATGATTTCCTTTGTTGTGAAAAAGCTTTTAAGTTTGATTACATTCCATTTGTTTATTATTTATTTATTTTTGCCTTGGGAGACTGATCTGAGAAAATATTGCAGCTATATATGTCTAAGAATGTTTTGCCTAAGTTCTCTTCTAGGAGTCTTATGGTGTCATGTCTTTATTTATATCTTTAAAGTACTTTGAGTTAATTTTTGTATATGGTGTGAGGGACTTTTCTAATTTAATTGATTTACATGTGGCAGCCCAGCTTTCCCAACATCACTTGTTGAAGACACTGTCTTTTCTCCATTGTATATTCTTGACTCCTTTGTTAAAGATTAATTGAATGTAGGTGTGCAGGTTTATTTCTGTGTTCTCTATTCTGTTCCATTGGTCTATGTATCTGTTTTGTGCCAATATCATGCTGTTTTGATTACTGTAACTTAGTAGTATTTTCTGAAGTCTGGGAAGGTTATGCCTCCAGGTTTGTTCTTTTCCCCCAGGATTGCATTGTCTCTTGTGTTTCCATATAAATTTGAGGATTGTTTGTTCCAGTTATATGGAAAATGTCATGAGTATTTAGATAGGGATACATTAAATATGTAGATTTCTTTCAGTACTATGACCATTTCAAGAATATTAATTCTTCAAATCTAGGAGCATGGGGTATCTCTCCATTTCTTTCAATAATCCTCATTACCTTTTTCAATATTTTATAGATTTCAGCATATAAGTCTTTCACCTTCTTGTTAAGTTCATTCTCAGGTATTTTATTTTTATCTACTCCATTTTAAATAGGACTTTTTGAACTTTCTCTTTCTGATAGTTCATTTTAGTGTAAAAACTTTCAACAGATTTCTATATATTAATTGTATCCTGTTACCTTGACAAATTCATTTATTAGTTCTAAGAGTTTTTATGTGAAGTCTTTAGAGTTCTCTATAAGGAGTATTACATCATCTTCAAATAAGGACAGTTTTACCTATTTATGTATAGTAGTTTGTATCTGTTAATTCCATGCTCCTAATTTATCCCTCGTCCCTCTCTGATTACCCTTTGGTAACCATAATTTTATTTCTATGTTTGCAAGTCTGTTCCTGTTTTGATTATAGATACATTGGTATTATTTTTTAGATTCTACATATAAGTGATATCATATAATATTTGTCTTTATCTGACTTACTTCACTTAGTATAATATTCTCTAGGTCCATCCATTTTGCTGCAAATGACAATATGTCTTTTTTTTATGCCTGAGTTATATTC
>NW_020174702.1:12962-88050 GCF_003031525.2 Neophocaena asiaeorientalis asiaeorientalis
TTTGATAATCAATATATTGACTAGTTTGAGGTGATACCTCATTGGGGTTTTGATTTGCATTTCTCTAATCTTTAACAATGTTGAGCATCTTTTTTTATTTTTGACAGTAAGTCAAGTTTATTTGTTTTCACAGAACATACCAATAAACCCCATAGTCACTCTCTAACAGCCCACCAACCCCACAGCCACCCCTTGTGGGTAACTTAGAGGAGACTGAAGGCCAAGGACTTTATTTTCAATGGTCCACTGAAGCCTAACACAGTAGACCCATGAGTTGAGATGTTGTAGCACCAATGTTGAGCAGCTTTTCACATGCCTGTTCGACATCTGTATATCTTCTTTGGAGAACTGTGTATTTAGCTCTTCTGCCCATTTATTGATTAGGTGGTTTGTTTTTTTTTGATATTGAGTTGTGTAAGCTCTTTGTATATTTTGGATATTAGCCTATTGTCTGTAACATCATTTGTAAATATTTTCTCTCATTCCATAAATTGTCTTTTTGTTTTATTGATGATTTCCTTTGTTGTGAAAAAGCTTTTAAGTTTGATTACATTCCATTTGTTTATTATTTATTTATTTTTGCCTTGGGAGACTGATCTGAGAAAATATTGCAGCTATATATGTCTAAGAATGTTTTGCCTAAGTTCTCTTCTAGGAGTCTTATGGTGTCATGTCTTTATTTATATCTTTAAAGTACTTTGAGTTAATTTTTGTATATGGTGTGAGGGACTTTTCTAATTTAATTGATTTACATGTGGCAGCCCAGCTTTCCCAACATCACTTGTTGAAGACACTGTCTTTTCTCCATTGTATATTCTTGACTCCTTTGTTAAAGATTAATTGAATGTAGGTGTGCAGGTTTATTTCTGTGTTCTCTATTCTGTTCCATTGGTCTATGTATCTGTTTTGTGCCAATATCATGCTGTTTTGATTACTGTAACTTAGTAGTATTTTCTGAAGTCTGGGAAGGTTATGCCTCCAGGTTTGTTCTTTTCCCCCAGGATTGCATTGTCTCTTGTGTTTCCATATAAATTTGAGGATTGTTTGTTCCAGTTATATGGAAAATGTCATGAGTATTTAGATAGGGATACATTAAATATGTAGATTTCTTTCAGTACTATGACCATTTCAAGAATATTAATTCTTCAAATCTAGGAGCATGGGGTATCTCTCCATTTCTTTCAATAATCCTCATTACCTTTTTCAATATTTTATAGATTTCAGCATATAAGTCTTTCACCTTCTTGTTAAGTTCATTCTCAGGTATTTTATTTTTATCTACTCCATTTTAAATAGGACTTTTTGAACTTTCTCTTTCTGATAGTTCATTTTAGTGTAAAAACTTTCAACAGATTTCTATATATTAATTGTATCCTGTTACCTTGACAAATTCATTTATTAGTTCTAAGAGTTTTTATGTGAAGTCTTTAGAGTTCTCTATAAGGAGTATTACATCATCTTCAAATAAGGACAGTTTTACCTCTTCCCTTCCAATTTGGATAACATTCATTTCTTTTTCTTGTTTCGTTGCTGTGGCTAGACCTTCAAATACCATGTTCAATAGAAGTGGTAAGAGTTGTCATCCTTGTCTTGTTCTTGAAATTATTGGGAATGTCTCAGGTTTTCACCACTGAGTATTATGTTGGCAGTGGGTTTGTAGTAAATGGCTTTCATAATGTTGAGATATGTTCCCTCTATACCCACTTTGGTGAGAATTTATTCATGAATGCATATTGAATTTGTCAAATGATTTTTCTGCATCTATTGAGATGATAATATTGTCATGTGGTCTTTTGTTGTTGTTGTTGTTAATGTGGTGTATCATACTGATTGATTTGTATATGCTCAACAATCCTCATGAGCCTGGAATGAATCCAACTTGATCATGGTGTATGATCCTTTTTAGGTATTGTTGGATTTTGTTTGCTAACATTTTGCATCTCTATTCATTAAAGATATTGGCCTGTATAAGTTTTTTTTTTAGTGTCTTTGGTTTTTGTATCCTTGTGATTGTGGCTTCATAGAATGAATATGGAAGTGTTCCATCTTCTTCAATCTTTTGGAATATTTTTAGAAGGATAAGTAAAAGTTCTTCCGTGTGTGTTTTGTAGAATTCCCCAGTAAGGCCATCCAGTCCTGAACTTTTGTTTGTGGGAAGTTTTCATTTGTTTGTTTTTGTTTTTTTTACAGATTCTATTTCACTTCTAGCAATAGGTCTGTTCAAATTATTTGTTTCTTCTTGACTCAGTTTTAACAGACTGTATGTTTCTAAAAACGTGTCTATATCTACTAGGTTGTCGAATTTGTAGGCATATAAGTGTTCTTAGTATACTGCTGTGATTTTTTTATATTTTGGTGATATCAGTTGTTATTTATCCTCTTTCATTTCTTATTTTGTTTATTTGTGTCTTGTCTATTTTCTTGTTGATAAACCTGGCTAGAGTCTTGTTGATTTTATTTATATTTTCAAAATAAAACAGCTCATGATATTTGATCTTTTTAAATTTTAGTCTCTATTTATTTCCTTGTTGATCTTTATTTTTTCCTTCCCTCTGCTGACTTTCCATTTTGTTTGTTCTCATTTTTCTAATTCTTTATGTGGTATGTTAGATTGTTTATTTGAGGTTTTTCTTGTTTCTTGAAGAAGACCTGTATGGTATGAACTTCCTTCTTACATAGATTTTATGAGGTTGTATTTTTTTTTTTTTTTTTTTTGGTACGCAGGCCTCTCACTGCTGTGGCGTCTCCCGTTGCGGAGCACAGGCTCCGGACATGCAGACTCAGTGGCCATGGCTCACGGGCCCAGCCACTCCGCGGCATGTGGGATCTTCCCGGACTGGGGCACGAACCCGTGTCCCCTGCATCAGCAGGTGGACTCTCAACCACTGCGACACCAAGGAAGCCCAAGGTTGTATTTTTTATTGTATTTCTAGAAGTATTTTTTGATTTCCTCTTTGATTTATTTCATTATTGATCTGTTAGTTTTTTAGTATTCTGGGGTTATTTTTAGCCTTCATATGTTCATTATTTTTTGTTTTATTTGTCTTTCTGTTGTTAATTTCTAGTTTCATATCATTATGGTCAGAAAAGATAATTGAAATAATTTCTATCCTCTTAAGTTTGTTGAGGCTTGTTTGTGATCTAGTGTGTGGTCTATCTTAGATAATGTTCCATGAGCTTGAAAAGAAATTTTTTCCTGGATTTTGGGGATGTAATGTCCTGTGGATATCAATTAAGTCCATTTGGTTCATTGTTTTATTTAGGACCTCTGATGCTTTACTGTTTTTCTGTCTGGAATATCTGTCCGTTAATGACAGTGAGGTGTTAAATATTTCTACTTTTATTGTATTCTTGTCAATTTCTCCTTTTATGTCTGTTAGTATTTGTTTTATATATTTAGGTGCTCCTATATTGGGTGTGTATATGTTAACAAGAGTAATATCCTTTTCTTGTATTGATCACTTTATCATTAAATAATATCTTACTTTGTCTTTCTTTAAAGACTTTGTTTTAAAGTCTTTTTGTCTAATATGAGTGTTGTTACCCCTGTTTTCTTGTCATTTCCATTTTCATGAAATATCTTTTTTAATCTTCTGACTTTCTATCGATTTTGTGTCTTTGGCCCTGATGTGAGTCTCTTGTAGGCAGCATATTGTAGCTTCTTGTTTTTTATCCAAGCTGCCAGTCTATGTCTTTTGATAGAAGCATTTAATCCATTGATATTTAAAATAATTAGTTATATGTGTGTATTTATTGACATTTTAATGCTTGTTTTCCAGTTGATATTGTAGTTCTTCTTTGTTCATTTCTTTTTCTGTTTGTTTTTCCTTTTGTGCTTTGATTGTTTTCTTTTGTAATATGCTTCTCTTCCTTTCCTTCTGATTTTTGTGAATCTATTGTTTGTTTTTGATTTGTTGTTATCCTAGTGTTCAAGTATGTTGATCTATAACTATATCTACTTGCTTTAGACTGATAGTCATAAAAGTTCAAACACATTCTAAAAGAGCTACATTTTTTACTCCCTTACCCCGCATTTTGTAACTTATATTACATCTTCATGCTTATATTTTTGCTGTTATTTGTAGTTATAATCACTTTCACAAAAAACTTTATTGTTTTTAAATTATGTACTGGCTTATTTAACTGAACTTCAATTCTTTTATATATTCACCTTCCTTATTGTGATTTTCTCTTTCCTATAGATTTGTGCTTCTTTTCTATTTAGAGAAGACCCTTCAGTATTTCTTTTAGGGTCAATTTAGTATTGCTGTATTATTTTAGTTTTTATTTGTTTGATAATTTTTTATATGTCCTTCTATTCTAAATGATAATCTTGCTGTGTAAAGTATTCTAGGTTTCAGGTTATTTTCCCTTTTAGGACTTTGAATATATCATGCTACCCCTTCTGACCTGTAAGGTTTCTGCAGCAAAATCAGCTGACAACCTTATAAGTGTTCTGTTTTAAATGACCCTTTGTTTTTCTCTTGCTTTCTTTAGACTCCTGTCTTTGTCTTTTACTTTTGACATTTGAATTATGATATATCATTTTGTAGATTGTTTTGGGTTCAACTTGTCTGTGACCCTCTGTACTTCCTGTCCCTGGATACTTCATTCCTTCTTAAGGTTTGGAAAATTTTCAGACAAAATTTTTAAATATACATTTTTGATCCCCTTCTCTTTCTCTTCTCTTTCTGGAACCCTTATTATGCATAGGTTGGCATGTTTTGTATTATTCCATAGATCTCTCTCTCTCTCTTTATTTTTTTTCCTTTATTTTATCTTTCTATCTGCTGTTATGATTGATTGATTTCCTTTAGTCTGTCTTCCAGATTACTTATTTGTTCTTCTGCACTATTTAGTCTGTTATTCATTGTCTCTAGATTGGTTTTTATTTTGGCAATTGAGTATCTAATATTGATTGATTCCTCTAGTTTTTTGTTATAGTGGTCTACATTTCTATCAATAATCTTTCTTAATTCTCATAGTATTTTTATTACCTCCTTTTTGAACTCCAGGTCTAGTAGACTTGTGAAGTTGATTTCAATGTTAGTTCTTTCAGGAGATTTCTCTTGTTCTTTTACTTGGGAGTAGTTCTTCTGCTTTTTCATTTTACTTAACCTTATATTTTTCTAGATTTGAGGAGAAACAGTTATCTACCATGGTCTTGAAGGGCTGTTTTCATGTGGAAGCATACCTGTTTAGAGTATATAAGTCCAGTATTTTTGGTGTGAGGGCTGTTTTTGGTATGGATGCCAACCATATCTTTTCTCAGAGTGTGCTGGTCATTATTCTCTTGATAGGGAAAGTGATTTGTGTTGTCATGTCCAGAGTCTGCACTGGAACTTGGGTGGGGCTTTCTCTTTGCTCCTGTGGCTGTACAACCTTGTTTGTATTAGGGCCTGTTCCCCTGTTTTTGGAGTACAATCCTTGAAAGTCTGATTCAATATGTCTCTCTTGCCCTTGAGTGCATACTTTGTCCCAACAGAGTTGAGGCCCCCATGGTCACAGCATACCTGTGCACTTCCCATGCAGGCATTCACAGTTCCACCCAAAGGCAGTCCAAGTTTGTGTCCCTTTCTCTGTTGTGTTCATTCCAGACTTAGTACTAGGCCGTGGTGTGAAATAACCTGGTGCTGAGGGCCTGGGTGCTGTGACTACAGGAAATGAGGTGGTTGTGCTGCTGTCTGGGACCTGAACAGCCTCTGTGGCAGG
The DNA here is from genome assembly GCF_003031525.2 of Neophocaena asiaeorientalis asiaeorientalis. NCBI lineage: Eukaryota > Metazoa > Chordata > Mammalia > Artiodactyla > Phocoenidae > Neophocaena > Neophocaena asiaeorientalis. The sequence continues at coordinate 18,675 of NW_020174702.1, forward strand.
CCTCTTTGAAAAGATATTTACCCAAGATCTGGTTCCAAGCTACAGTGTGGGGTGGGGTGAATTGGAGAGCTCCTGCTGAGAAACAAAACTCCTCCCCAGGGATTGTCTGCAAGACATATGTGTTTCTGTGGTGCAACCTGGTTTGTGTGCTGGGAAAATGCTCTGTTTTTTGACCTGCTCCCAGCTTTGTATTCATTGATGATGGGCTCAGAGGCCAGAGCAACCCCCACAGTTTGCCTGCCCACAAAGTTCACAACAGCTGGACCATCCCCCACCATATTTGCACTGACAATGGGCTCTGATGCTCAGCCTGGACCACACCCCAGGCTGTCTTGGCTGTCTCAGAGCAGCTAGACTGTGTCTTCTCCCAGTGCCTGACCACCTGAGATTCAGCACCTATCTGCTGCATGTACTAGCAGCCCTTCCCTATGTGCATTTTGGGCTGGGAAGTGTGGAGCAGTAGAAACTGTCAGTGCAGGCCTCTCTACACCCTGATTGTTAGCAAGCCACCACATGCTTACTCTTTGCAAGCAGATTCCAGGTTCTCCAACCACTCTATCTGTCCCAGCCTACCTCCCAGAATAAAGGGGGCTCCCCAAGGCTAGTGTCTATGTGGACCTTCCCTCCTCCACAGCTCCCTCCCCAGGGCACCAGTCCCATCCTGATGCCTTTTTTTCTGTCCTACCCAGGTACATTGAGATATTTTTTGCGGTTTGGTTGTATAACAGACCTTCTGCCAGTTTCCAGTTAGTTTCCTGTTAAAATTGTTCCACATTCAGATATATTTTTGAGGTGTTTGTTGGAATCGGTGAGTTCCACATCCTCCTACCCTGCCATTTTGATCCTCTTCCTCTTTCTGCCATTTTCTCTCTCTCTTCTTCTTCTGGTATTTTCATAATGTGAATATTGGTACATTTGAGAATGTACCACAAGTTCTTTAGGCTCTGTTCACCTTTCTTTACTATTTCTTTCCTTTTGTACCTCAGGTTCAATGATTTTAATTGTTCTACCTTGAAGTTTACTGGTTCTCTGTTTTGCTTGCTTAAATCTTCCCTTGAGTGTCTATAGTGTAGTTTTTACTTCAGTTACTGTACTTTTCCACTCCAGAATTTATTTATGTTTTTTATAATGCCTATCTCTTTATTAGTATTCTTATTTTTTTGCATACATTGTTTTCCTGTTTTTTTCCATATCTTCCTTTAGCACTTTGACCTTTTTTTTAGTCAGTTCTTTTAAAACTCTGATCTATAACTCCAGTGTCTTGGCTTCTTCAGGTATATTTTCTGTCAATTTACTTCAGTTATTTGAATGGACCATACTTTTCTGTTTCTTTGCATGCCTTTTGACTCTTTTGTTACAAATTGGATATTGGAATCTTATAATGTGTTAATTCTGGGAATCAGATTCTGCCCTTTCCCTACAGTTTGCTGTTTTTTATTATGTTGTTTTGCTGGTTTTGCTGTTGTAGTGTGTCACTGTGCCAAGGATCAGCCTGAGGTGAAAACTTAATATCTTGTTGGATCTTTTATGAGCTTGTGTCTTTCCCAGAGCATGTATGGTGGACTTCCAAATCCCCCAGTATATGCAGTTTTTATTTTTCAAATGTCAAAAAAGCAGGGACAGATTATTTACATCCCCTGGATGTTGCTTTAACCAGTTTGGGTTGAAACTATGGCAGCCAGCTACTATGACTATACTTCAGTTATCAGAATCAGAAACCCTTACTCAGAACCCCAATATTTGGAAGACAACATTCTTATTGGTTACCCTGGCTCTGGCAAAACACACAAGAACTATGTGGTTCTAGTCTCAGGGTTTCCTGCCACAGATCTAAGTGGGAGAGGTGGATAGCCACTATCACAGTGTGGGCAGAAAATGACCAATATTAACCAAAATTTACTATCCAAGCTTTCCCCCAGTAGCTGCAGGCATTCAAATAGATTTCAGAGTTCCAAAATAGTTGTTTCAGACAGATTCTGCCAGTACAATTGTTCTCTCAGTGGAAAGACAGGTTCCTGGTGCTTTCTATTCTGCCATCTTCTATAATATCACCTCATGTATCACTGTTTTTGTCTTACTTTTTCTTGCTTCTTTACCTCAACTAAAAGAAAGAAATCTGCAAGCAGTATTTGAAGAGCTCCCTATATTTACTATCATGTGCTCCTATCCCAGATCAGCTCTTCTCTTACTTACATATTACCATAATTAGCCCTTACATATGTATGTTCTTATCTTTTATATAGCTTTTTCACCTGAGTCACAGTTCTCCTATGAACTTTCTCCTCTATATATTAAAAATTCTATTCCACAGGAAAGAAACTGAGACTCAGATAATTTAATGATTTGCTCAATATCACATAACTAGTAAGAGTGTAAGGCAGCTTAGAGGGAAATTAGTTCTTGCTTATACAAGGACTTGACAAACGGAGAAGTGTTCAAATTCGATCTATGAGACCACAGAGTATAGATCTCGTATGAATGGGAGAGGTCTCAGGCTTATCAGATATTGTTAGACATCCTTAGATTCACTGTACTATTCCAGACCTCTTCTAAGCCTATAAATCCATAGGTTTATACTATTATCTTACCTGATTTATTTACCTAGAAAACCCCTACCCATTTTTCAAGGTCCAGATCTCATATCACGCACTTTATGAAGCCTTCCTCCGATCTTATGCAGGTTGTTCTCTTCTCTGCACTTTCCACTGTGATTTTTATGCAATTCTTGTTTATGCAATTCTTATTTAGAATATATCACATTTTATTGTGTTTTTCTTTTGTTCACATATGTGTCCTTCTACTACACAGTAAACTCCTTAAGAGTAGGGACCATGTTTTACTCATTTTGCATCTTCAGTGCCTGTTATTTTGTCTTGTACATAACTTATGATGGATAAATGATTTATGTTCCTCAGTTTCCTCATCTGTAAAATGTGGCTAAAAGTGATATCTACCTCTTATGGCTATAGTGAGGAATAAATAAAGTGAAGTCTATGTAAAGTGCTTAGAATAGTGCCTAGAGTATAATTAGTGACCCATAAATGTTAATTATTTTTTATTATTATCACAAATATGATTATTAAATTTATGTTAAATTATATTGGAAAAGTAAAGACAAGAATACAGTTCTCAAAGTCTTGTGTGACTTCTACTACTCCAGACCACTCAGCTATCTCTTCCTGAGCATGGCTGCTAAGTCTTTCCCATCCACAGTCCCTTATAGTGCCTCAGATGAGTCCAGTCTCTTTAGGCAATGCATCGTGTTCAGGATCTTAAATTTTTTCTCCATTAATCCAGCCATGATAAGTCCCACTTCCTGAGTTTTAATTTATATTAAGAGAAAAAAAGTATCAATAAGTTTTAATCAGCTAAACATAAATTCTTCACTAGTCATTATGTGTTTTGATCATCTGCAATATATAAAATGGCATGATACATTGACTTGAATAAAAAACCTGTTCCCAGGAAGCCTTTTGCATGAAATATGAAATTAAAAATTCACAAAATATTTAACAAACTAGATTTTCCCAGTCTTCTAGCTCAGGGGCTTTGACAGTTTTTTAATATAACTAACATCAAGAAAATATATTTTATACCATTACTTGTTATAAAATGTACATGTAAATACACACTACACAATATACACTTGTATGTATAGATTGGTGCAAATGGCATTCTTTCATTCTATTTTATGGCTGAGTAATATTCTTTTGTATATATATATATTTATATTTATATTTATATATACAGTAAGTCCCCTACATACGAACCTTCAAGTTGTGAACTTTCAGTGATTCAAACGTGCATTTGCATGTCAAATCTGGTGTACATTGTCATGTGTGTGCATCCTCTACAAGTGGTTGTGTTTTTGTGTACTTTACTGTACAGTACTGTATAGAGTAAAGCAGTACAATACCTTTATTTCAAGCCCAGAACTTGTGTCATCAACATTAGGTGTGAGTGAAATTGCAGCTTACCCTCCATCAACTATTGCTGACGATCCTTCAGCTCTACCATCTCCCCCCTCTTTTCCCTCCCCCAGTCAGTAACAATTCTTGCCTGTTAACTGATGCCAGCCCTTCTATGCCTGCTGCTGTACTATACTACTGTACTTTTCAAGGTACTGTACTGTAAGATTAAAAATGCCCCCTTTATTTTTTGTGTTTGTTTGTTTTGTATGTATTATATGTGTGAAAAGTATTATAAACCTATTACAGTACAGTACTATGTAGCCGATAGTGTTATTTGGGTACCTTTGTTGGACTTACAAACAAATTGGACTTATGAATAGACTCTTGCAATGGAGCTCATTCATATGTAGGGAACTTACTGTACATCACATCTTCTTTGTCCATTCATCTGTTGATAGAAATTTAAGTTGATTCCATGTATTGGCTACTGTAAATACTCCTGCAGTGAACATTGGGGTGCATGTATCTTTTCAAATTATGTTCTTCTCCAGATATGTGCACAGGAATGGGATTGTAGGATCATATGGTAACTCTATTTTCAGTTGTATAAGGAATCTCCATACTGTTCTCCATAATGGCTCTACCAATTTACACTCTCCCCAACATTAGAGGAGAGTTCCTTTTTCTCCACATCCTCTCCAGCATTTATTATTTGTAGACTTTTTGATGAAAAGAAGAAGTAAAGCTTTCACTGCTTCCAGATGACATGGAACTATACCTAGAACATCTTAAAGATACTACCAGTAAACGAGTAAAGCTCATCAACGAATTTGGTAAAGTTGCCAGATACAAAATTAATACACAGAAATCTGTTGTATTTCTATACACTAAAAACAGAAGATCAGAAAGAGAAATTAAGGGAACAATCTCATTAACATCCCATCAAAAAGAATAAAATACCTAGGAATAAACCTACCTAAGGAGGCAAAAGACCTGTACTCTGAAAATTATAATATACTGATGAAAGAAATCAAAGAAGAGGCAAACTGATGGAAAGGTATACCATGTTCTTGGATTGGACAAATCAATATTGTCAAAATGACCATACTACACATGGCAATCTACAGATTCAATGCAATTCCTATCAAATTAATAATGATATTTTTCACAGAACTAGAAAAAAAATAAAATTCGTATGGAAACACAAAAGTTCCTGAATAGCCAAGGCAATCTTGAGAAAGAAAAACTGAGCTGGAGGGATCAGGCACCCTGACTTTAGACTATACTACAAAGCTACAGTAATCAGAAGAGTATGGTACTGGCTCAAAAACAGAAATATAGATCAAGGGAACAGGATAGAAAGCCCTGAAATAAACCCACCAACCTATGGTCAATTAATATACAACAAAAGAGGCAAGAATATACAATGGAGAAAGGACAGTCTGTTCAATAAATGGTGCTGGCGTCACTGGACAACTACATGTAAAAGAATGAAATTAGAACATTCTCTAATACCATACACAAAAATAAACTCAAAATGGATTAAAGACTTAAATGTAAGACCGGATACTACAAAACTCTTAGAGAAAAACATAGGCAAGACACTCTTTGACATAAATCACAGCCATATCTTTTTCAATATCTCTCCTATAGTAAGGGAAATAAAAATAAAAAAAGTGACTTAATTAAACTTAAAAGCTTTTGCACATTAAAGGAAATGATAAATGGAATGAAAAAACAACCTAGTAATGGGAGAAAATATTTGCAAACAATGTGACTGAAAAGGCATCAATTTCCAAAACATACAAACAGTTCATACAGCTCAATATCAAAAAAAAAAAACAAACAACTCAATCGAAAAATGGGCAGAAGACCTAAATAGACATTTCTCTACAGAAGACATACTGATGGCCAGAAGACACATGAAAAGATGCTTAACATCACTATTTATTAGAGAAATGCAAAGAAAACTACCATGAGGTATCATCTCACCGTGGTCAGAATGGCCATCATCAAAACCTCTATTCTATTTTATTTAAAAATGCAGGTCACGCCTTCTTAAATTGATTTTATTACCCAATATTGTATAGCAGTTCACTTTTCAAAAACACTGTTGATATTAAACCACTTCAATCTCTATTACACAGATAATAAAACTGAGTCCAAGGAGCTGTGCTTATTGTTGCACAACTCATATTGGAATCATGTTAAAATACTGGGACAGTAAATTCTGATAACTTTCTCGATATCTGGAAACCCTTCTATAATACTTTGAATAAGTACTTAAGCGATGTTTCAATGCTTAACACAGTTTCCACTCAAGAAGTGTTTGTTGAATTACTTTGCTGAATCCATGACTACTATGTAGGTAGTCACTTATTAGCATTACTAACAGAGTAAAGTATACTGAGAATACTTGGAAAAGGAGTCTCTGGAAAATTACTGGAAGGAGCAATTATTAAAACTATGATTGGAAATCAGTGTAGTAAAACCCAAATTCAATACAAAATAAATCCAGTGTGAAAAATATGGAAGTCATCAAGAAGAGCTTTATTAAATCCTGAGAGATGGGAAACAGAAATGTAGAGTATTAATGGGATATTTAAACATTACATATTTTTGGAGGAATTCAGAGTGTCACTGGAGTACTGCCTAAAAGGCACCTTCACTCTTCGTGGAAGCATCACAAATGTGATAGATTTTCAGTTTTAAGGTTTCCTTGACTATTCATTTTCAGTACTTCATCAACTACTTCTGTCATAAAAGAGCTTCCCATGTTTTTGTGACATTTTTAAGGCAATGAGTTATCCTAGGGTCCAGTGACTGAGGCAAAGTTGCAAATTTTTTGATACTTAAAATATAACAATAGTAGTGGCTGACAGTTAGGGACTTGTTTCGGTCCAGTTATATTTTTTGAATTCTGTTTCATGTGTTTTACTGGTTTATTTTGTTGATGTTGAAAATATATATTACATTTTTAGTGGGCAATTAAGTTGGTTAAAGTAAACAGTTGTTTGCAAAACATGATAGGGTTTTTGCTGTAATGTTTTATTTTGGAAATCAACATGTGGGTGTCTCTAACATAGATTGATACAGATGAAATAATTAACATTATTAAAATATTGATTTTTTAAAGCAGTGTGACATTCAACAAATTCCTAAAAGATGAATTTGTTTAAAAAAATAATAAATGAAAATAATCTACTGAGAAAGTTATGTCTGTAAAAATGGCCAATAAACCCAAATTTCCCAATGCTTCTAATGCAAACTGCACCCAGGAAAACTGCTTTAATCTCCTAATGCCTGTATGTTCACAGTTCGCTACTTATAATATGTTATATTCAGTAATTTCTACTTTTATACAATCTATGTCTTCTCTTCCTAGAAAATAAGCTAGCACCTCTTTTTCCAATTAATTTTTCAGTTAAACTGAAGCTGGACCTCTGTGAATGAAGGATGGGAAAGAAAATCAAAGTAATCAAAGTAATCAAAATATCATAACCAAATTAATTTCTTTCTGTGATTCTTCAGGATTCTGCATTTTTCTACAGGTTATTCTTTGCTTACAAATGTCTACAGCTAGACCCATCTCCCTGCATATTTTAAAGACTAGAGATCGCATTGTTAGTTTCCCATAAAATATTAAAATATATTTTAAAAATAAAAATACACTGTAGGGACTTCCCTAGTGGCACAGTGGTTAAGAGTCCATCTGTGAATGCAGGGTACAAAGGTTTGGTCCTTGGTCTGGGAAGATCCCACATGCTGTGGAGCAACTAAGCCCGTGTGGCACAACTACTGAGCCTGTGTACTGCAACTACTGAAGCCTGCATGCCTAGAGCCCGTGCTCCGCAACAAGAGAAGCCAGCACAATGAGAAGCCAGCACACTGCAACAAAGAGTATCCCCCGCTCGCCACAACTAGAGAAAGCCCATGTGCAGCAACAAAGACCCAACACAGCTAAAATAAATAAATATGTAAATATTTTTAAAAAAGAAAATACACTGCAATTTTGAATTAGTGCATTTATATACACATTATTTTGGAGGGAATTTTAGAAGATTTGAGATTTGTTTTCTTGATTTCATTTTTTGAAAAAATTCAGGTTTCTTTTGTGAAAAAAAGGGCAACAAAATCTTCTTTGCATCATGTCTTTCTAAATTTAGTAATATGTCTGTGTTTGACCAGAAAGAGTTTTTTATTTCTTCAAGATGTCATAAACAAAAGTTACTTTGTCCAGGAATTATCAAATTACAGTCAAAAAGCTGGAGTGCGTCCATTATAAAATTCAGTATTTTTCCTATTACAGGAGGATTTCCTATATGTCAGAGTGAATCATTTTAGAATTGGGAAGGCAAATGCTATTGCTAGTTTTATTTTTATTGCATCATGAGTTTATACATTTTAGAGTTGGCAAAGTCTGTAAGAATGTTATAATTTGAAAAAATAATTTTTTAAAATCAAAAGGTTTTTTTTTAAATCAAATACCTGGGAGAATGGTTAAAATTTGCAAGATTGAGAGAAAAAGGGTGACTATAATAGGAAAGAATAATATAGATATACAGAATTAATGGAAATACAGAATAAAGAATAATGATAGTGAGAAAAGGAAGCTGAAGAGGGGAAGAAGGAAGGAAGGAAGGAAGGAAGGAAAGAATGAAGGAAGAAAAGAAGCTGGCTGGTGGGGGGGGGGGAAGAAGAAATTAATAGATAGCTTTATTTTTAATCTCATCAAGCTATGTGTCTAGTTCTACTATCATATTGCCAAATAAAACCATTATTATTCTTCCTTAAAGGAAAACTATTGAATTTATTTTCATCCCAAATGAGTATTTTGAGAATCATGATCTTAAGATTGTGTGATATCTAGTGTCATTTTAAAAAACTTTTTTATAAATTATTCTATAATATTCTATAATTATCTAGTTTCAGACTGTTAAAGTTAAATAAAATGTCAACTTTCATATGAAAGGTTAGCACTAATACTAGAGTTTACAATATATGATAGGAATAACTAATTAAACACACCAGAATTGGGATTGACATATATATGCCGCTGTGTATGAAGTACATAACAAGTGAGGACCTGCTGTATAGCATGGGGAACTCTACTTGGTGCCCTGTGATGACCTGGATGGAAGGGAAATCCAAAAGGGAAGGGAAATATGTATACATATGGCTGGGTCACTTCACTGTGCAGCAGAAGCTAGCACAGCATTGTAAAGCAACTATACCCCAATAAAAATAAATATTAAAAAATAAAATGCAAGGAAACAAATAGATAAATAAATAAATACTCCAGAATTAAGAATGGACTAAAAGTTATCAATTCAGATGGGATAGCAAAAATATGACATTAATATAAATCTCTAGAGTAATTTTCTCTTAATTTATGGGTTTTATAATATATGGGCAGGAAGAACCACAAAGGAAGTCACTAGATAAAAGACAAATATAATTAAAAGACCAAAATTTAACATGTTTTTATCCTCCCCTTTCCTTCTAAATTTGATGTGAATGACAATTAGGTGGAAATTATCCTTTCTCCCTATATACTAGCAACTTTACCATTTTAATGGTTGCTTATATTCATTGAAATGAGTAGCTGAAAATATATCCCAACTTCCAGCTAAGATAAATGTTATTTAAAGAACAGGGATTTTATGGAATATATCAAAAGAAGCATAAATAACATCTTAAAAGACAGACTATAAGTTTAGTAACACATCACCAGAAAAAAAGAACAACAAAACTGTTATTTTCTAACTATTGGCTAACTAAGATGACTAAGCTGAGTAAATATATAAACATTTATATTGGAAGTAAAAACTACTAGCAAAGGTATTTTATTGTGAAGCCCAAACACAAACTTGGATTTTTCCACTGCTCTAGGCAGCTCAGCTTCTATCCTGAAGGATATCTTACCCTTATGTGCTTTGGCAGAGCTCCAGGGTCCCCAAGGAGAAAGCAATATCTCGATTTACATATCAAAGCAAAATAAGGATCAAAACTTATTAGACCTCTAAGGAGATGTGAAAGGACTCTGTGAATTAGAAGTCTCAACAATTTTCTTCCCCAAAATCAAACAACTTCTTTGTCACACAATGCTTAGTATACTGTAATATTTCTTGCATAGAGGCAACCAAGATAAGCCTAAGAAAGAGTTAATGATACTATGCAAATGGTTATTGAATTAGTTTAAATAAATGTTTTGAGTAAAGATATAGGGAAAGGAGATGTCAGTCCAAGGATCTGGGCCCATTCTAATGGTTTTACTGTTTTGGACGTCTACAGAGTTACACAGAGAAGTGGCTAATTGCAGTTCTGCACTTCATGAAAAAGGATGAATGCCCCATAAACCAAAAGGTACTTAATTTGTTTTTTACTGACTATTGAAGAATATTTGTAATGACCATCTCAATTTTTACATATTTAGTAGAATGCAGTTTCCATTTTGTAGCTTTCTGCTCTTTGCACAGCCTGCAGTATACAGTGCAGTAAGCAGAAACAAATGCTGAGTTAGGGTGTGGTTCAGAAGTCAGCCTACCCTAGATGTCTTCAGCAAGGTTTTTTTGCTCATACAGCAATAAATGCTTCCTATGAAGATATTAAAAATAAAGAAGGCTAAAAATATAAATTAAATAATCATAGTTCTCAACAAACAGTACATAAAGCATTCATTAGAGGTTAATATATTTTTTCAGATATTTTTACAAAGATTTTCACAAGTGTAAAAATATTTCTTTTCACAATCAAATTGTGTCCTCTGTCAACTTTTAACCTTTCTAAAACTGCATGTTTTCCTCCACTGTATTTAATTAACAGGAAATAAAGGTTCTTTTATTTTTAAATGTCATCTTCACTTCAAACTCCCCCTCTTCAATGAAATTACATTCATAACACTAACCATGATAATTCCTCATATTTATGAAGTGCTTTTACTTTCTTGTAAAATTTCTTTGAGGAAGGCAGAGAAAGGACTAACAGCAGACACTCCAGACCAGACTGAGATTGAACTCTTATTTTCCCTTCCATCAAACACAGTTTTCTTTGCTACCTCCTTCCCCCTCCCCTTCCCACCCCTCCCTTCTTCCTCCTCCTTCTTCTTCTTGCTGCCTTCTTCCTCCTCCCCTTCTTCTTCTTCTTCTTCTTTTACTCCTCCGCCTCCTCCTCCTTCCTCTTCTCTCCGTCTCTCTTTTTATTCTCTCTCTCAAACTTCATTCTTTCTGCCCATAATGATTTATTGAGTTCTCTGTATGCTTCAGACACTGTGTTAAACTGTAATCCATACATTATCTTCGTAAATGCTCACAACCTGTACCTCAGTGATGAAGCACAGTGTCAAGAATGTAAGTATGGGCCTTCTTTGTGGTCTTTGTTCAGAGCTTCTTATTTGTCTCTTTCATTATTACTATAAATATTTCTTGAGCATAAATTATGTGTAGTGTCAAGTGTTAGGTATTTAAAAGTCCTTGCAACTTTAGCTATATGAATAATACAATCAGTATCAATGTTTTTTGGTGTTGTTTATATAGTCCTATATTGTCCTGAGTACAATTCCAAGATCCTGAAGGCACTTAAGCATATCCTTGAAGTTATTGAGAACAGTTATTGCATTTTCTTTTAATGAATGTACATTGAGCATCTACCATGTTCCAATCACTGTGCTGTATGCTGGAGATATAAATGAAGTACAGAAAAATCACTGATCTCAAGACATGAGTCTTAGTGAGAAAAAGAGACCAGGATGTTATGGGAAAAATAAGAAGCACACAGTTTTGTGTGGAGGATGAGTAAGAAAAATGTTCACAAAAGAGATGGGTTTTAAAGATGAAGGCTTTTTTCAGATGGATAATAGTATTAATAATAATATTATTATCTTTTATTAAGCATCTACTATGTCTCAGGTAGAAGGCCAGGTATAACTCCATTTTACAGATAAGGTAGCTGAGGTTGAGGAGGTTAAGTAGCTTCTCTAAGGTCTCATAGCAAGTAAGTAACAGAGGAAGAATCCAAACCCAGTTTCCTTACTCCATCTACATGGTAACACTATAGTTTCCCATCATGTTATAGTGCTCCCTCTAATTTGGTCTCATGATATGTTTTTTTTTTTTTTTTTTTTTTTTTTTTTGGGAAAAACAACTGCGCCACCAGGGAAGCCCCGATATGTTATTTTAAAACTGTGATCATCTGTTTCACAAATATTTCTTGTATTTATATTGTGCTTTTTAAGGTTGTTAATTAAAGATCAGCTTTTTTCTTTTTGTTTACAGAAATTAAGTTCAACAAACATGACTGCAACTGTGCCTATCTTACACGGTTCTTGTGATGATCAAATTATATGAGAGGTTTAAAAAGGCCTGTAAAAATATGAAAAATTGAAAAAGTACAAGTTATTATTTATTCTAGGTATTTTCAGCTCCAAAACTTTGCTTCATTTTATTAATTTAAGTTTTGCTTTCACTCTAAGTATGATTTCCTTGTGTCTACTGATTTCATTTTTGCATGTATGTAAGTTCCATATTCTGTTTCTTTGCAATTATATTTAATTGATTTATAGTTAGTAATATGGTTTGGCAATAACTACTTGCTCATCTATGGATAATGTGTATTTAGTCATTTGTAAACTGGCTACCATTAGTTACTTTCATTTTCCACTCTTGTACAATTTTGTAAATGCGTATGTGCCTGCATCTGCATGTGTAGCTCTATATTACACTGTTACCAAAGCTGAATTTAACTCACGTAAGCTTCACTTCACGTCACCAATATATGCATTCAATAAACTTTATGTCATTGACATTTCTTGAGTTTTCAATATGGTTGTGGCACCAATAATTTTTTTTTTCATTTTTTTTCTTGTTTTGAATGTCATTTTCCAACAAGCAGTTGTGTTTTGGACACTTTTCTATGAAATTTACTAAGAGATAAGCATGTCTTTGTACATTATTCATTTTTAGTAGTTTTTTTAATACTTCTATTGATTTTTATACTGAAATATTTATTTCTGCATTATTAACAAGTAGCTTGTTTTCAGTCTCCTGGCATCTAGACTCTAAGACATTTTAGTTGATTTATTTATCTTTTAAAATAGTAAATAATTTATAATACCTTTAATAGTGATGCCATTATAATTTCCTTCTTCATTATAATTTTTACATTCACCTAAAAATTACATAAGATTAACTAGGGCCAAAGATCTAGAGATTTGAAGAAATATCTTAGATAGTTTTACTATGTATTTCTCTTTTCTTCTGTATTTCACTACTAGATACTAGAATTTTAGAATATCAGGGAATTGTAGCCATATTCTTCATTGACTCAGCCTGATAGCAAGATGATGACCTTACTATATACAGGGTGAGAATAAAGTGATACATACTTTCGAGTCTATGTATTAATTTTCATTAAATTATTTTCAGAAATTGTCTTATATATTGAATATAATTATTTATTTGTGTGAAGTAGCGTTTTCTTTAGTCCAAAAACACTACCCTGATTAATATCTTCATGATACATATTTCTTAGTTTAAATTAGGACATTTTTATAATTAATAAACAAAATTAAAGTGGGCAAAATGGTTGATTATCTTTTTTCTCCATGTATGTTTTCAGTTAGATAATAGTCTGATCTATGTTTGAACAAGAAGCTATAGGCTTGGGAAATAAAAGTGAAAGTTTAGAATACTTTAATAGTCTGTGTACAGTTGGCAGTATAAAACGTCTTGACATACAAGGTTCTCCTTCACCACCACCCTTGGATCTTAAAACAGAGATGAAAGGATAAAAACCAGTAGCGTATTCTCCTTTGTGGCATAAAATAAATAATATGGGGAAAACAACTCTATCAAGTATTTGAAACGTATTACCCACATTCCTTTCCACCATGCCCTGGCAATTTTTTCTACATTAACTACCACCAAACACAGTTAAGGAAATGTGCCACAACAATTTGTATTTTACCTTCCTGGTGGATTTCCAGTCCTTATATTGTGGAAATTCATTCCAGAACGATTGGCTATAGAACTGAATTCACTAAGTTATATCCACACTAAAGCTTCTCCGAAAGAGCATACTTATTAAAATATCTAAAATGCCTCATCATATGATAGTCTAGTTTATAAGGATGCAGCACAGAACCTGTGGATCACTTTTGAAGAAAGCTATAGCAGATGGCTTGCTATCTTGTATTATGCACTCTTAGGAAAATTTGGATAGATTGTCTCCATTCTAACACAAGAATTCTACAGCTTAGAGTAATATGTAGGGGAGAATAGATTAATTGTGTTAGTTAAAATTGAGCACAAACAGTAAGTGCCAATGATTAGCAAGTCTTTAATTTGTATAAACCAATATAGTATTTTCCTAAATTTCCAGGAGAAAATAAAAAGAAGACAAAGGATATGTGAACAGATGTTTTTTTGTGTGTGTGTGGTTGATAACAACCACATTGTATACTGTCACACATAGCCCCCTTCGATTAAATTTGAGTTTATATATGGAAATATGCATTCCAGGTTAACCTGCGTCAATACTTCTTAGTAACATTTCAGAAAACTTTTGAATCAGTAGATAGTAAATAGTCTCTGGCAATTTAAAAAAATGGACTCTGCACCCATATTATTCCTGAGAAGAAACTGGAAAGTTATCACAAAATAAGACACTTGTTACCAGCTAAAATTGTGAAAAGCAGAAAAATTAAACAAACTTTATATCTGACAACATGACATTCATTCCACATGCATTTAACAGAGATTTACTATATGAACACTGCAGGCATGGTCCTGGGCTAGGTGCTATGGGATACAAAGAAGCACATAATATGAACCCTGTCCTTAACGTACTTACACCATATGTGGAGAGACAGATAATTATGCATTAATAGCTACTGAACAATTCATGAGTTAGCATAAGCCAACATCACAAGGCATGATATTATCTGAAAAATCAAATGTGAGGATTAGATCATCAGTGTTATGTGTGTTTAATGAAGAGAGAGCAATGTGGCTTGAAATAATCAGGGGACACTTTCTTGAAGAAGTGGAACTTGAGCTGAGCCATGAAGTGGTTCAAGATGGTAAGGAATTGTGTAGATAGCAGTAAGGAATGGGAATTATTCTGTGTCTGTAGAAAAATGAATCGTAAATTCTTAAAAGAAAACTGTAATTAATGATTGCAGGATTACTTTTTGGAAAGAAGATTATTAGTGAAGAGCAATGATAGACTAGCAATCGTGGACCCCTAGGTTAAGTTCAGTGCTACCCTGACTTGTTCCTATTGTCATAATTCCTGTGTTCCCAAATTACTTTGCTGGGACAATTTTATTATTTCCTACTCCCAAATCATCATCAGTCAATAAATTGCCATGTACCATGTTTTACTAATAAACAAAAGCAAAACAGCTGAGCATATATAATATGGCACAGAGGACTTTCATCTTATGATTGTGGACTAGCTAGCTAGCCTTATTTTGTAGAAGGATCACCCACAGATGTTTCACAGAAAGAGAAGGCAAAGAGAGAGAAAGAAATCCTCTGGCTGAGACTATACATAGTTATTCTTACTAGGCCATCTGCGTGAATGATGCAAGCTGTGCCAAAATATTAAATTTAAATGTGCCATATTCTGTACATGTCTATAAAAAGAAAAGTACAGGCAGACCAGAGAGTTAGACAGATATATTGAAAGTTATTTTTCACCTTAGTGGTTTCAAGGTGTGCCTGCATGGGTTATGGGTTGTTACTGAGGTCAATTTTGTACTGCCTTCAAGGTCAGTGGTGGACTTTCTCTTCTTTTTTTAGTTGAATAGAAGAGGCACATATACCCAAAAGTCATCCAAGTTCAAATAGTTAATTTAAGAGTAGCTTCTTTTCTCCTGGAGTTTATAATTAGCATTAAATGGAAGAAAGAAAAAAATGTATTAAACCTTTGTTTCCCCAGATGGAAAAATCAGATTCATTAGGTTTTTCTTCCTCTGTGCCCACTATCTAGCTTGTATTCTAGCACAGGAACCTACAGTTTCTGAATTTTTCTAGGTGGATTCAGTTTTTTTTTTTTTTTTTGGGGTAAACGGGCCTCTCACTGTTGTGGCCTCTCCCGTTGCGGAGCACAGGCTCCGGACGCTCAGGCTCAGCGGCCATGGCTCATGGGCCCAGCCGCTCCGTGGCATGTGGGATCTTCCCGGACCGGGGCACGAACCCGTGTCCCCTGCATCGGCAGGCGGACTCTCAACCACTGCGCCACCAGGGAAGCCCAATGGATTCAGTTTTGATACTGGCTGGTTTAGAAGGTCCCTGGCATATTCCAGGCTAGCAAGAAAGAAGAACTTTGCCTCCTGAGGAAGACTAAGTCTGGATCAGGTCTTCAAAAGGGTCATTTTCTCTAAAGATGCCTTTGCTGTTGCAGGAAAGTGTTTCCTGTTCACTTTATATTCATATATATATATATATATATCGTCAAAGCATTGTTTTGGCTTTCACTTGTAACTCTCTCTTTGCATCCTAGATTATAAGCCTCTAATTTTTTGTTCACTCACAGTAGTTACAATAACTATTAATAATAGAGTAATATAAACCTTTCCCAATTTAAATGACTTTAGAAAGGAAAAAAAATGTACTGAATATTTACTATATAGTATGCTTATTCTAGATATTCTAACTTATGCTATCTCACTGAATGCTTAAGGCATCCATGGGACTTGTACCTGTTACCTATTAACTTTTAACAGTACCACACTTAAAAATTAATTCCACTAGCACAGTGTGATGAGGTTATGGACAATAATGAACATTTTATCAAGGTAGACTCACCCAGAAGCACTACACATTTTTTACTTTTCCAGAATGTTGGACAACATGAAAGTGAGCTGCATTTCAGAAAATTAAATTTATTGGGATTTTCCCAGGATACATTAGAGAAATCATCCCACTCAGTCTATTTGATTTAGAGATGACGTTTCAGTGCAGGTATATGGATAGTGTTTTTAGAAGTTTTGTTGTTTTGTTTTGTTTACTAACAGTGATGTTAAAGCTGTTTGTTGTTATAAACCTCAATCAAGTATAAAGAACATTGAGTTCTAGTATTTGTAACTTCCTGCTGAGCAGATGTTTTGACATTTTTTGTTTCTGGATTCAGATTGGAACTTTTGGCTACCACATGAGAGACTGTATCCACTGAGTGTAGAAGTTAGCCATAGTGTAAAAAAACATATTGTAATAGAACTCACCTTCTAATCCAAACCCCTAAACTTCTGCGTGTCATGTAAGCAGTCCTCTGTGGGCATTAAATTTTGTGAATGCAAAAACTGTATGGGATGAATTTTAGGTTGTAGTTGCAAGATTCTTGCCTTTTTAACTTATTCAAATCAGTCAAGAAAGAAAATTTGGAAAAATCTCTGCATTATCTGCCTTTTCCCTTCCTTCTCTCGTGCTTATGTAATTTAAGGAGCCAGAGAAAACTATAATGTAAATTATATCCAAGAGAGACTTTCTGGGAAGATGTTTTTCTCCCAACTTCAGCTATGAGAAGACAGCTTTACTCATTATGACCTGAATGGGCTGTCACAGCACACTCATAAGACCTGAACACCATTAAATCTTAGCTCAGTGTCTTTCTTGTTCCATTGCACAAAACAAGTAAATGCTTTTTGTGATTAATTGCATACATTGATTTTGTGCATGGATTCTTTAAAAAAGAAGTAAATGAGGGAGAAAAGGTGGGTACATCAGTGATATTTGGTCTTAGTGCACACATAGTAATTTTAGTGACCCATGAATACTGGTTTGCTTAAGACACACAATCAGATGCAACAGATTAGCCTCAGGCTTTGCTGATTTTGCCTTTGGCATGTTGGATGTTGTTTTCCATCATGACACACAGAGACTGGAAATAACTAAAGAACAAAAGTGAAGCTTAATGAGATCAATTGTGTTGCATTCTCCACATTATATTTACCCTCTTTGTACCTGGTGTGGCTATTCCCGTAACAATTTTGGATGATGATGCTAAAGAATCTTTAGCTACTTTTCTCATGAACTTTAATTCTGGTATTGTGAGTCTTAAAGTAAGTTTGTTGTTTTTATATTCTAAATATTTTAAGAATATATTTCCTTATTTAATATTTCAAAAAAGTTCTGAGGCACTATAGTAGATATTGATGATTGCCTATCCAATAGTAATCCAGCCTTCCCATTCCTCCTCTCTAATAGAACCCTAATTTTTCTTTAGGTATCACTTCTATCCTTGAGGTTTTACATTTAATGGAAGTCAATGCCTTTACTATTCCAGGGGATGAATGACAACGCATAGGCAAAATTAGTGACATCAGTTTCCTGACCAGTAATTTGTTTCATTATAAGCATAGGACAGACTTCTGACCAATGAGACTTGAGAGGAAGTCTGTTTGGGAGCACGTAGGACAAACATTCCTTGATGATTAAATTTTTAAAAAAGATATATACAAGAATAGGTCCTTTTGTTCTTGTTCTTCTGGATATTTTCATGCCTTTACCTAATTCCTGAAAGTGCTGCAGCTATCTTGTTCCCATGAGGAGATCTAAACTTAAATGCTTGGAATGGCAGGCTAAAACTTCGCAAAGAACCTTGGTCTTTCATAGTGTCACCAAGACATTGAATAAACTAATCCTAGAATCACTTTATCCTTGGATTTATTTTTATGTTAAATAATACATATCATATTGTTTAAGCTGTTTGAGTCAGGGTTTTATGTTACTTTCAAGTAAAAGGAATCTAAATTGATATAAATACATATTACCTTCATTTATCAGATGAAGAATCTGAGGTTCAGAGATGATAACTGAATTGCCCAATGTCTTAGAGACAAAAATTGGGAGGGCATAGATTCATATCTAGAGTTAGATGGTTATAAGTTTTCTACTATTTTCACTGCAACACAGAGATTACTGTGGTATATTGTCACATTCATATATTGTTAAAATGTTTCTGTTATTCATCTAATTTAATATTAGAAAGCAAAGTAGCAAAGAATGGGAAAAAAACAGCATATTGGTTATTTCCACCTTGATATCACAGTCATCTCTTCTTCAACATGTCCATTATTGAAATCACCATCTTTACTCAAAACCCATTCCACCTTCTGCATTCCATATCTTCATTTATGGTACAAAAATTTATCCAGGAACCTAAAGCAAATATCTGGAAATCATTCCAACATGTCTATCACTCCTCATGGCTGAGTCATAATAATATTTTGTTATTTTTATTCTGTAAATATCTTTTTTCCGCCTTGCTAATGTATACTATACTTAGAAATTGGGATCTATGCCTTGGAGCATCTTGCATATTCAAAACACACAAAAAATTGTTAAAGACTACATGGATCTTTCTATAACTCAAGATTCAGTGCTCAGCCCTGGCATAGTGTGGCCAACAACTCCAAACATCTACTCTTACAGGTAGTACTACTTGGGTCCCAGGGACACTTTCTTCCATATCCCTTACCTTATGTCCTTGAACCAAATGATGATTGCATTTAAATGTCATGAAAGTTTGTGGATTGTACCAATGTTGGAGTTGGGCACTACTTTGGAGTACGAGGAAGATTTAGGCAGCAGAGGTACATATCTAAGTGAAAGGTAAATAAACTTGTCACAACCTTTTTCTCAGATGTTATAAATGTCATAGATTCTTACATAACAAAATGTCATTTCTGAATGGTACCAAACAGGCATTTTTCTAATTTCTCTTCATGCTCCAATCCACAGTTCTAGATGAATTTGCACATCATGACATGTATTAGCTGAGGAATGTTTTGCATTGTTGAACAATTCATAGTACTTTTACATACCTATGTATGTATTTCCAGATGTTATATGAATCAAGCACAATACTGATTCTTTATTTTGGCAACTACATTAATATTAGAATGTTAGAAATACAAAACGCTCTACTTTATAAAATAATTTAATAAGATTTAATTAGGGTTTAGTTAAATTAAAAGTCTTTCAGGCTTATTTACATAACTTTGAAAACATAACTTTGATTCTATTAGTTATAATTTGTATTTTGTCTTTTAAGGTCAATAAATTATCTCTGAATATTTTAGAAGAAAATGAAAATATAAAATATTTTAAATTTTGTTTTATATTTACCTAAATTTACATTTTTCTTAAAAATATATCCAAATTCTGTACCCTTTGAATACAACTAATTTTTTAATTCTTTAGATTTATTAAGATGAGGAAACATTCTGATAATAAAAATAGATAATGTTAAAGTAGAACATAGAAAAGAAGTAAAGATAAAAAGAAATAGAAAAATATTGTGTGTTTAAAGTTTTAAAAATAAGATCAATGAAAGTAAGCAGATTTCTGTTGAGCATGACCCCCACAGAAGTCATTAACAAGGCAAGACATACATTCTTTATTTAATGCAAAGTTAATTCTGGATTACAAGGAATTTAAGCAAGGAAATTATCCTCATCAGGTCCAGAGTTTGAAGAGATCAGATGAAATCCTTGAATCTTTTTTGTTTTGCTATAAGAAATTTAATTACTGCTCAAAACAATGAAACAGAAAAAGAATTTATTCATATAAAATTCACAATTCAGATGCAACAAATGCAGCAACTCTGGCTAGTCCATTAGGTGATGAAGGGAATTACATTCATGAAATCCAGAAAAATGAAACATGAAACTCTGAATCTTTACTATGTTTATTGGATTATGATCACGGAAAATGGCTGTCATATCCTTATGACAGCATGACAATGTTTCTAGCATAGAATAATAAAATTTTAATTAATGCTATATTTTCCCCAATTAGATGAGCATAACACAACATTTAGTATTTAATTTTGCACCAAAATTCTTTCAAATGAAGAAATAAACTATGGAAAATGGATTTTGTATTCTACATTCAGAAACAATGTATCATCAACCTCACTGTACATTTTATACCCAGTCCTCAAGGTCAGCTTGGGTCAATGAAGGTATTTATGACACTGAAGCAGTTAGATTCATAATTAAAGAACACAAAATGTCACTTGCATATACACAACTACTGGAACTAATGAAAAAGGTTAAATAAACAACAACAATTAGCGTTCAACAAAAACAAAGAAAAATATAGAACATTTTCATGATGTTCTTATAATAATATGTGTCCAATATTTAGCAAGCATAATAGTGCACACTATTTATAGGAAAACAAAAATTTTAGATTTATTAGATATCATTTTGAATTCTTTTGGCTACTCTTGTAAAATGAATAAAATAAATTATCACTATTTAGGATGGAAAACCAAAACTAAATTTTTTTAATTTAATAGATTAAAAGTAAGAAAATAAATCATATATACAATTTAAAAAGTAAATTTTATTTAGTACACCTTGATTATAGCAGGGAAAATTCATGTTGAATAAATAACATTTAATATAAAAAGTACAGGTTTTGATTTTGTAAGGGACTGAAAAATCATTTTCAATATTAAGCATTGATTTAAAGGATTTTTCAGGGTGAGCCTGTTAATGATATGAACAAGTTTGTTTTTTTACAAACAAGTGTACAAGACAAAATTTTGACTGAAAATATAGGAGCATTTTTTGTGTGCCATGTACAGAGCACATATTGAGCATATTGAATTTGATATTGGTAGGCATGGCCTCAAATGTACTGATAGTAATGACATTTTCTTTTAACAATTGAGATGTTAGACCTGCAAAATAACAATTAAATACAATCATTTCTGGTGTTTTGTCCCAAACTCTGTGAGTTTTAGTGAATAGTTTTTTGCCCATTTCCACTGCCATTGTCTTATTTTAAACCTTCGATTATCTCTCAGCCTCAATATTTTAATATTCTTCTAACAGCTCCTACCCTCACCACATCCTCAGATTCTCTCTTCATACAATCCTCAGAAAATTACTTGGAAAATATTAAAATCTTATGTCACTATTCTGTTTAAAATTCTTTAGTAATACTTTATCATCTGTAAGATAAATCCAAACTCTTTGGCAGACATCTAGTAACCTTCATGAATGGGCCCTTGCTTACTATATTTTCAGCCTCTTTTTTCAACATTCTCCCCATAGTCACCCTTCACGGTAGCCAGGTCTAATTTGTGGAACCAGTGCAAAACTTTTTCTCAAATGTTATTAACAATTTCAAAATGGTGATGTCAGATTATTAAATAAAGCATTGGGTCCTTCTGAGTGGGGGGCGATGTGCAGCTACACATGAAACCAGACCTGACTTCAGCCACCCCAAATGATTTGAACATCTCCATTCATTTCTCACTTATGCACCTTTGCATATCCTGTGATTTTTGCTATAATGCATCTTTCCCCATTTCTTTTAAGAATTTTCAACTAAGTTAAAAAATGTTTCCTCCTCTAGAGTTCCATAATACTTGAGGCATCATCCCATTATAATACTTTCCACTTTACTACTACGTGTTTACATTTGTTCACAAATCTTTCTCTTTTACCAGTCTCTGGAAATGTTTAGGGCAGGGATCATATCTTTATTCATCTCTGTGTCTTTAGCCTCAAGATCTACTACAGAAGAGGTGCTCTGAAAGGTAGATAACAACCTTTATGTGGCTTAAGTTTCTCCAGTGTGAAAAGAAAATAACTTATACTTCCCACTTAACTTGCAGAAATTAAAGAACTGATTAAGTTGCAGAATTGCTTCAACGATGGTACCAACATATCATGAAGAAGCTGTGTATTTAATCACTGTGCTGTGCTCATCTACAAATATTGATGAAGCTTCTTTCAGTGACATTTGCAGACAAAATGAGGAATATGACCCAATATATTTTTATTGGGTCAATGGAGAAAAATATGATGGCTGATGCTATGTCTTTTGGTTAAACTGACAGGGTAACAATATCTGAGAGCAGCCATTTATCATTTTAGACTGTATCTCACTATTTAATCACACTTTATTTGCTAAGGGAACAGAGGATAGCTCTGACAAAACTTGTGACTATTAACATTATGGATCTAGTTATGAAAAACACTTCAAATTTTATATCTTTGAGAAGCAAAACATTCACACAGAAGTAACCAGAATGCAGAGGTTTGTAAGAAGGAAATCCAATAAGTGTTTGTTGTAAAGCACATATAGGTACTAGATTCTAGAGCATTGAGTTTTCTATATAATGTTACTGAATTAAGGCCTTTCTGAAAGGCCTTGGCTTTCAGACCACTTACTTAGAAATGCATGTGTTTTAAAATACAATTAGCCATGCCATAACTATGGAAGCCTGCACACCTAGAGCCCTTGCTCCACAACAAGAGAAGCCAATGCAATGAGAATACCGTACACCACAACAAAGAGTATCCCCCTCCCCTCGCTGCAACTAGAGAAAGCCCGCTTGCAGCAATGAAGACCCAATGCAGACAAAAATAATAAATAAATAAATACAAATAAATTTATAAAAAAATAAATATGATTAGCTTCTGAACCTATGCCAAGGAACAAAGACCAGAATGATGGGGTCCTTCTGATGCATGCTTTACTGGATATTATGTCCTGCCACATTTGAACAAGAATCTCAGTTTACTAGGTATGTCTGAAAGAAATCTTATTGCTGTTAAGAAAGTCCTTACCTTGATAGATCAAATTTTGCTTTATGATGATCATCAGAAAATGCATTTACCATGATTAAAAAGTGCAATATTACAAAGCTCCTTATGAAGGGCTTCAGGAAATATGTCTGCATGTACACAGTGATACATACATATAACTCCTAATATCTGTGCTTTAATTGAAATGTACTCTATTTGGCTTATTGAGATTTTAGATAGTCATTTCTTCCATTTGGATACACTTTGGGGTAGGGGGTTTCTTACACTACAGAATTTCTCTACCCTGTATTTAAAGGTGATGTTAAAGAAAATATTGTGTCTCAACTAATAACAATAAAAAAAACGTGTATTGAGTGAGGCTCAGAAATATTAAGTGACTTATCCAAGGTCCCATAGATAGAAGGACATCAAGCCAGGACTTCAGCCCAAATCATTTTGAAACCAAAGCCCATGTTCCTATCCACAATGATTCTACTTCCTGATCGTAAGCTACTATTTGAACATGATAGGTGAATGAAAGCTACACCTCACAGCATTAAGGGAAACATAATTAAATAACAGTAGCATTTATTGAGTGTACATTATATGCTAAGCAAATTTGGAAAATTTTATATATTTTTGACTTAATTATTTGAACATCCCCTTGAATAAGTGCCCATAAACAACAAATAAGAATTAAGAATCAGAAAGATTTAAATAGTTTTCTGATATCACAGAGGTAAGATATTGTGGGAGATGTGTTTTATTCTAAAGCCCATGGCCTTATTCACTAAACTAGGGCTATAGATCAGCAATGCTGTTTTTGCTCTGATTGAATTTCTATAATGCTTTGCAGTGCCGTTATTTAAGGTAGTGTTAATTCAGCAGCTTTCATCACAGCAGAAATTAGCGTCACTGCTACTAACATATTAAAGCAACAGTAACAGAGCATGGTGCCACAGGAAGGGCTAAGTGACAGCATGAAGGAGTCTGGGACAGGCAGAAAATACACCCTGCCTACTTAACTTTGCCTAGATCAGTCTCTAATAAAGTGTCTCCTTGTGACATACATTCTCCACTGAAGTTTCCATCCATTGTTGTTCAGTAGTATTCTGGTCATTTTCTTATATCTTGTTTAGAATCAGACAGGCTACTAAAGATTAGGAGAAAGGGTTTGCAAATTCATAAATGTCTCTTCTTTCAGTTTTAACATACTTTAGCCATTCATGGAGCTACTGTGTACATTCTTCCCAGTTGCATGTCTTCATCTTTATTGTGAATGATAAGGCAAAATTATATGGATGTCTCAGCTCTTTATCTTAATCCTGAAATGGATGTGAAGAGTTAAGAAAGAAAAATGTATAGTTTAAAAATCTTTAGAAAAAAGGCTTTTAGAGACCACCAAGCATACCAAAATAAAGCAACATTCTTCACATTCCTGAAGTTGAGTCTCTTTTCTACCAATTACATTGCATTAAAATTGGTTTGTATTCATCTAATGAATGAATTATTGAAATTTCCTAGGGAAATAAAACTCCCACTTTTCTCAAAGCCTAATGTTTCAGCAAATATATTGAGCATCAGTAAAGTAATTTCAGTCTCTCATTTATTTAATATATTACAGATGGATACCTGTTTAAGTTATAATGGGTCATTTCTGTCAAGAGGCAAGCCCTTCAGAGTTTAGCAGGGAAAACACATGCATGCTTCATGTATCCTTAATTTAGTGTGAGATTCTCCATTTTTTTATCTCTGGAAAGGAGTTCTGTCAGCAGGATGCTTCTCTGTGAGGAAGTAAATTAGTTTGAGTGTGGCAGAAATCCCACTATCCAATGCTTATTGTCTCGCCCAATCCTGATGCAACATGCCTCACCACAAAAGAGAAATACTGAATCTTTAGCATCTTTCAGCAATATTTCTGACCATCCACTTATAATTAGATGTATCCACAATTTTTCTTTAACTATTTGGTATAAGAAGTCTTTCCTTTTTTTTCCACATTTTCCTACATTCATGATTCTGACCAAAGTAAACCAAAGTTTACTTTGTCTATCCTGTGTTTCCATGTTTCACAAATTTTGGCTCAGTCTATCCTAATAAGTGACTGAATCAAGCTTGATCTATCTTGCACGTATTTCTATAATTGTTTTTTTTAATCCTTTGCTAGAAATCTTAAATGGATTAGAATATGTATCTCTGAGATCGGAGTAGGTGGTTTGGTCATAATTCATTTCTCACTTTGATAGGTGCTTATTATAAAAGATTTAGAAGAAAACATAGGGGATGTATTTAAATAATCCTGGCCTTTTAAAGCAATTCAATTAAATAAAAAAATAAAAATTAGATAAATGTGACTTTATAACATTTTAATTATATGCATTGAGGGACTTCCCTGGTGGTCCAGTGGTTAAGACTTCACCTTCCAATGCAAGGAGTGTGGGTTCGATCCCTGGTCAGGGAGCTAAGATCCCACATGACTTGTGGCCCAAAAACCAAAACATAAAACAGAAACAATATTGTGACAAATTCAATAAAGACTTTAAAAAAATGGTCCACATCAAAAAAATCTTTAAATTATATGCACTGAAAATTATACCATAAATAAAGACAAAAATGTAAATGGCAAGGTGAAAGTGGAAGGTAAAATATACCTCTGACAAGACATTCTTTCCTTACTTACCAAAAATCCTAAAAATCAGTAAGTAAAATCCAACAGCACTATAGAAAAAGCAGCCGAGCACATATATAGACAATTCACAGAAAAGTGCAAATGACTTTTAAACATATGAATTAAAGTATAACATCAATAATAGGAACATTTATACAAATTTAAACTATGAGATGCAATTTTTTTTGTCTATAATTTTGACATTATTTAAAATGTTTGATTTTATATTACGTTGTAAATGCTGTGGGGAAAGAGGCACTCTGACAAACTGTTGGTGGGACTTAACTTTGTACCACTTCTTTAGAAGACAAATTAGTAATACCTATCAAAGTAACAAAATGCACATACCATGAATCCCAGCAGTTTCACTTCTAGCAATTTTACCTTTTGCCATAGGTATTTTTATGTGTTCATACACATATGTACAGTTGCACATATATATTTAAATTTCTATTCATATACATATCTACATATACATACACATATATACATGCAAGTATATGAGTAAAGTAATAGAATATCCTTGGACAGATACACCAGAAACTGGTAACAGTAGTTGCTTTTTGAGTACAGTAAGCATGAGGGTTGAGGTTTCTGGGGAACTCAGTGATCGGGGTTCATTGATGAAAGAGAAACATCCTTTTCACTCTATTCCTTTTTGTATTCTTTGATTATTATCATATGCATTATATATTAAGATATATTTAATTATATATTTTACATATGTATTATCAACTTTAAATATTTTAAAAACTAAAAGTGTCTATTTTTGGTGCCTAGATATCTGAGCTTCTAAACTAAGAAATGGATCCTGTGTGTGAATTTAACAAATGATTTAAAAGAGAAGGTCAAATTGGAAATGCAGAGCTTCAAAGTAAACAACTCTTAGTCTAGGACTAGTATGACGTGCAGATAGTGGCTTTGAATAGAAAATAATATGGACTTAATAATCAAACAAATCTCGCCTAAAATCCTAGCTCTACCATTTACTAATTATGTAGTCTGAGTCAAGTAACCAAATTGTATGAAATTCAGTTTCCACATCTTTAACACTGGCATGATAATACCTATGTCATAGTGTGTTCCAAAGGATTCAATGAGACAATATGTGTAAATTGACTAATAGGGGGCTTATTGTATAGTAAGCCCTCAATAAATGTTCATTTGTAATTTTAAAAAATATTGTAGTGGAAAATACCACTGAACAATGACGTTAGAATATGTGAATTTATTTTTTCTTGGTTCTATCCCTAATTAGGCATAGGTGATACAGACCACTTATTTAAAGATTCTCAAGTTTCTCATATGTAAAGTTAGAATAATTATTTCTATCTCACATGCCTCATGGAAATTTGAAAGACTGATATGAGATTATGTGTACGTAAGAGCCTTGAGTACTACAATACACAGAGGAATTAATCCCATCCCAGAAAGTTTAATTTATTCTTTTATTATAGATCTCTCATGATGAAGATTCTGCAGCCAGACCCTAGATATTTTGAGGCTGCCTCTGGACTTCTATTTGGGTTATGATTCACTGGGCAAGGGAATATGTTTGAAGAAGTATATGAAAAAAAGCCATCTCCACAACCCTCGTCATGTGGCCTACTTCCTTTCATTTCTTACCCTTCTTTTCAGGACATGAAATGAGCAGACGTGTTGGATTCCATTCTGAACCGCCCTGCATCCCTTTCTTGTTTGACTGCCTGGGGTAAATCACTGACTGAATGCAAACATTTTTATCTGTTTGGATAAAACCATTAACCTATTACAACACACTTTTCTTGGATTATGGTCTGAATTGCAAGCATAAAATGGAAAAGGAAAAAAGACTAGGAGGGAGTCTAAGAAAGGAACAAAGCATGTGGTCTGCCAGGAAAGACCTTATCTACTGGTGGTGGATGAGAAATGGTAGGTTTTATTGGGCAGCTGCAAGTAACAGTACAAGTTCCCAGTAAAGGAAAGGAGTATTGAAAAATATGATGGATTATCTTCATAATTTTGCCCAGGGTCACACTAAGGTTCTAGCCCCTGAATGCCTGAGGAAATTGTGTATAGATTCAGAGTAAGAAGGGGACCTTTGAGACCTGTTATAGACTGGATGTTTGTTTCTTCCAAAAACTCATTTGTTAAAATAAATGATGGCATTTGGAGGTGAAACATTTGGAAGGTTCTTAGGTCATGAGGGTAGAGCCCTCATGAATGGGATTAGTATCTTTATAAAAGAGACCCAGAGAGTTCCCTTGTCCCTTTCACCATGTGTGTATATAGTGAGGATGAATGATCTATGAACAAAAAATGTCTCTTCACTAGACACAGAATATTCTGGAGCCTTAATCTTGGACTTATAGCCACTAGAATGATGAGAAAAAAATTGCTTAAGCCATATAGTCTATGGAATTTTTTTATAGCAGCTGGAAATGGACTAAGACAAGATCCTTCATTGCCATCCTCCAAAACTTGAATCCCCTCTACAATATTTTAAATAAATGAATATGAAGTATCTTTGCTTGATGAACTCCATTGACAGATAACTCACTAATTTCCCAGACAATCAATTCTACCTTTATTTCCCCTAAAAAACATTGGAAAAATTTTTCTCTTAATTTAGGTTATGTATTAATACAGGTTTTATTGCTATTACACGTAACAGTTCTCCAGCTATCTGAAGACAGAAATGAAAGCACTTGGACATCTCATTACTCTAAGTTCTATTAATTCTTCCTACTCTGACATGATTTTTTACCCCTATATTATATTATTCCAGAATTTTTCTATTCTTTTTTATACTTTTACTGAAATATACTTGAATTACAATATTATATTACTTTCAGAGTACAATATAGTGATTTGATATTTTTGTATATGATGTCCCATATAAACTGATTATAAAATATTGGCTGAATTCCCTGTGCTGTATATTACATCCTGGTATCTTATTTATTTTATATCTTGTAGTTTGTACCTCTTAATCCCCTTCCACTATCTTGCCCCTTTCTTCACTCCTCTCCTCACTGGTAGCCACTAGTTTGTTCTCTGTATCTATGAGTCTGTTTATGCATTGTAATATTTGTCTGTTTTAAATTTTAGAATCCACATATAAGTGAAAGCATACAGCATTTATATTTCTCTGTCTGATTAAAGAAAATACCCTCCAGATCCATTCATGTGGTTGCAAATGGAAAAATTTCATGTCTTTATGCTTGGATAATATTCCATAACCATCTTCCCCTAGACCCCTCTTTGTGGTTTTGATTTTCATTTCCCTGATGATTAGTGATGTTGAGCGTCTTTTCATGTGCCTTTTGGGAATCTTATATCTTCTTTGGAAAAACGCCTACTCAGGTCCTCTGCCCATTTTTTAATCAGGTTGTTTGGGGTTTTATTTTTGATATTGTGTCATATAAGTTATTTATATTTATTTAATATTAACCTCTTATCAGACTTATTGTTTGCAAATATCTTCTCCCATTCATTAGGTGCCTTTTCATTTTTCTCTTGGTTACCTTCAGTGTGCAAAAGATTTTAAGTTTGAAAAGGTTCCACTTGTTTATTTTTGTTTTGTTTCCCTTGCCTGGGAAGACAGATCCAAAAGAAATTTTTCCTAACATCTATGTCAAAGAGTGTACAGCTTATATTTTCTTCTAGGAATTTTATGATTTCTCATCTTACATTTAGATCTTTAATCCACTTTGAGTTTATTTTTGTATACGGTGTGGAGAATGGTCTAATTTCTTTTTGTTTACATGTAGCTGTCCAGTTTTCCCAATGCCACTTATTGAAGAAACTATCTTTCCCCATTGTATATTCTTGCCTCTTATCATATATTAATTGATCATATGTGTTTATTTCTGGGCTTTCTATTATCTTCCATTTATCCATGTGTCTGTTTTTGTTACAGTCTAATACTGTTTTGATTACTGTAGCTTTGTAGTATACTCTGAAGTTAGGGA
This sequence comes from Neophocaena asiaeorientalis asiaeorientalis, assembly GCF_003031525.2. Lineage (NCBI taxonomy): Eukaryota > Metazoa > Chordata > Mammalia > Artiodactyla > Phocoenidae > Neophocaena > Neophocaena asiaeorientalis. The sequence goes on from NW_020174702.1 coordinate 48,759, forward strand.
GCATAATAACTCTAGCCTTGTTCTTCTATCTCGAGACTGCTTTGAATAATTTAGGTCTTATGTGGTTCCATACAAATTTTAAGAGTATTTGTTGCAGTTCTGTGAAAAATGATATTGATATTTGGATAGGTATTGCATTAAATCTGTAGATTGCTTTGGATAGTATGAACATTTTAATGATATTAATTATTTCATTCTATGAACACAAGATATCTTTCCATTTACTTGTATTGTCTTCAATTTGCTTCATCTGTGTCTTATAGTTTTCAGAATATAGGTCTTTAACCTCCTCGGTTAAATTTCATCCTAGATATTTTATTCATTTTGATATGCTTGTAAATGAGATTGTTTTCTTGATTCTCTTTCTAAAGGTTCATCATTAATGTATAGAATAGCAACAGATTTATATATTAATCTTGTATTCTGCCACTTTACTGAATTAATTTATTAGTTCTAAGTTTTTTGGTGGAGACTTTAGGGCTTCTATATATAGTATCATGCCAACTGCAAATACTGAGAGTTTTACTTCTTCCCTTCCAGTTTGGATACCTTTTATTTCTTTTTCTTGTCTCACTACCATGGCTAGGAAATCCAATACTATGCTAAACAGAAATGACATGAGTGAGCATCCTTGTCATGTTCCTTATCTTAGAGGAAAAAATTTCAATGTTTCACCATTGAGTATGATGGTTTTGTCATAAATGGCCTTTATTATGTTGAGATACATTCCCTTTGTACCCACTTTGCTGAGAGTTTTTATCATAAATAGATGATGAATTGTGTCAAGTGCTTTTTCTGCATCTATTGAGAAGATCATGTGATATTTATCCATTGTGTTGTTAATGTGGTATATCACGTTGAATGATTTGAAGATATTGAACCATCTTTTCATTCCTGGGATAAATCCCACTTGATCATGTTGTATGATCTTTTTTATGAATTGTTCAATTCAGTTTGTTAATATTTGGTTGAGGATTTTTGCATTCTTCACATATATTAACCTGTAATTTATTTTGTGCTATCAAGGTGGAGATGGCCTCATAGATTGAGTTTGGGAGTATTCTTTATTCTTTTTATTCTTCAATTTTTGAAATAGTTTGAGAAAGATAGATATTAACTATTCTTTATGTGTTTGCTATATTTCCCCTGTAAATCTGTCTGGACCTGAACATTTGTGTGTTGAGACTTTTCTAACTACTGACTCAATTCCAATTCTAGCAATTGATCTGTTTAGGTTATCTATTTCTTTCTGATTCAGTCTCGGAAGACTGTATGTTTCTAGAAATTTATCCATTTATTTTAGGTTGTCCAATACTTTGGTATATAGCTATTCATAATATTCTTTATGATTGTTTGTATTTTTGTGAAAATGGTTGTACCTTCTCTTCTTTCAATTTTTATTTTGTTTTGGGGTCCTCTCTCTTTTCTTCTTGATGAGCCTGGCTAAAGTTTTATCAGTTGTGTTCATCTTTAAAAAAAAAAAGCTCTTGGTTTCCTTGATATTTTCTATTGTTTTTTATCTCTATTTTATTTATGTCCTCTATGAATTTTATTATTTTTTTCCTTCTGCTGACTTTGGACATTTTGTTCTTCTTTTTCTAGTTTCTTTAGCTGGGAGGTTAGGTAGTTTGAAATTTTTCTGATTTCTTGAATTAGGCTTGTATTGCTATAAACTTCCGTCTTGGAACTGCTTTATCTGTATGCTGTAGATTTTGGGATTTTTTTATTTGTTTGTCTCAAAGCAATTTCTGATTTCATCTTTGACCCATTCCTTTTTTATTAGCGTATTTCTTAGTATCTATATATTTGTGTTTTTTCTAGTTTTCTTCCTGTAGTTGATATCTAGCTCTTTAGTGTTGTAGTCAGAAAAAGTCTTGATACAAATTCTATCTTCTTAAATTTGTTGAGACATGTTTTGTGGCCTAGCATGTGATCTATCCTGGAGAACCTTCTATGTTCACACTTGAAAAGAATGTGTATTCTACTGTTTCTGAATGAGATGTTCTGTAGATATCTATTAAGTCCAACTGGTTTAATGTGTCATTTAAGTCTGCTCTTATTGAGTTTCTGTCAGGATGATACATACTTTGATGTAAGTGGGGTGTCAAAGTCCCCTATAGGGGCTTCCCTGTTGGCACAGTGGTTAAGAATCCACCTGCCAATGCAGGAGACATGGGTTAGAGCCCTGGTCTGGGAAGATCCCACATGCCGTGGAGCAGCTAGGCCCATGAACCACAACTACTGAAATCCATGTTCCTAGAGCCCGTGCTCTGCAACAAGAGAAACCACTGAAATGAGAAGCCTGAGCACAACAATGAAGAGTAGCCCCTGCTTGCTGCAACTGGAGAAAGCCCACACACGGCAACGAAAACACAAACACAGCCAAAAATAAAGTAAATAAAATAAGTAAATTTATTAAAAAGTCCTGTATAATTATTATATTACTGTCAATTTCTCTTTCTGTCTGTTAATGTATTTACGTGCTGTTATATATTTATGTGCTGCTATATTATCTGCATATATCTTACAAATGTTATATCCTCTTCTTCTATTGACCTATTTATCATTATTTAATGCCTTTTTTGTCTTTTATTACAGACTATTTTAGATGCTACTTGTCTGCTATGAGTATTGCTATGTCAGAGATTTTTTATTTCCATTTGCATAGAATATCTTTTTTCATCCCCTCACTTTCAGTCTGCATGTGTCTTTAGCTCTAAAAGTGAGTCTCTTATAGGCAGCATATAAATGAGTATTGCTTATCCAATCAGCCACACTATGCCTTTTGATTGGAACATTTAGTCCATCATCATTTAAAGTGATTATTGATAGGTATGTACTTATTGCCATCTGTTTATGTGTTTTGGGGTTGTGTTTGTAGTTTTGGCTCTTCTTTTCTCTTCTTATAGTCTCTTCCCTTATGGTTTGATGACTTTCTTTAATATTATGTTTGTCTTCCTTTCTAGTTTTTGCATATATATTATAGGTATTTTTGTGATTATCATGAAATTCATGTATATTTACCTTAAATATATCTACTTATTTTAAATGGATAGTTGTTAGGGTTCAAACACATTCTAAAAGATTGCCATTTTTACTCCCTCCCCCCATGTTTTGTGGTTTTGATGTCCCATGTTTTGTGGTTTTGATGTGTTATTTTATATCTTCATGCCAATCCCTTAATTGCTTATTGTAATTATAGTTTATTTTACAATTTTGTCTTTTAACATTTATAGTAGCTTATTTACATGGTTGATCAACTGTTTTCACTATATATTTGCCTTTATCAATGGGATTTTTCCCTTGATATATATATAGATAGATAGATAGATAGATGTAGCCTTTTGGTTTTCACTTAAAGAATACCCTTTAACATTTCTTGTAAGGTTGGTTTAGTGGTGATGAACTCTTTTAGCTTTTGTTTGTCTGAAAAACCATTTATCTCTTCTTCAATTTTGAATAATAACCTTGCCCTTATCCTAGGTTGTACTTTTTTTTTTGTCTTTCAGTACTTTAAATATATTATGACACTACTTCCTTCTAGCCTACAAAATTTCTGCCAACAAAGCAACTGATGGCCTTATCAGGCTTCCCTTGTATGTGATGCTTCATTTTTCTTATGCTGCCTTTAAAATTCTCTAATTTTGTCCATTTTAGCTATGATATGTCTTGGTGTGAGTCTGTTTGTGTTATCTTGTTTGGAACCCTCTGTACTTTCTGTACCTGGATATCTGTTTCCTTCTCCAAGTTTGGGAAGTTTTAAGCCATAATTTCCTCAAATATATTTTCAATCCCCCTTCTCTCTGTCTTCTGTTTCTGGGACCCCTATAATATATTTATTAGTGTGTTTGATGTTGTCCCCAGATCCCTTAAACTAAACTATTTGTAAACATTTTTGCTCTTTTTATTCAGCAGCTTCCACTCTTCTGTCTTCTGGATCACTTATGAGTTCTTCTGTGTCACCAATTCTGCTCTCAATTCCTTCTAGTGTATTTTTCATTTTAGCTATTGTATTCTTCAGCTCTGACTGGTTCATTTTTATATTTTCTTGTTCTTTGCCAATGTTCTCACTGTGTTCATCTATTATTTGCCCAAGTCCAGTTAGCATTCTTATTACTATCGCTTTGAGCTCTTTATCAGTTAATTTATCTTTGTTTCTTTAAGGTTTTTTCAGGGTTTTTCCCCTTGTTCTTTAGTTAGAAACAAATTCCTCAGTCTTCTCATTTGTTGAACTTTCTCAGTGCATATGAAACTGGGTGAAACAGTTACCTATTCTTGTTTTGAAGGGGTGTCTTTTTGTGGGAGCATTCCTATGTGGTCTGAATATATCCAGCAGCTTTGGTGGGAGAGCTGGGCCAAGAGGCTGTAGCAGAAGCCCTGAGGGAGTTGGGCTTCTCCTTAGTGTGATGACAGTCTCTGCCTTGGTTGTGGGTGTGGTCATAGCCTAATAGCTTGGGTCTACAATTCTGAGCTGATTTCTACTTTTTCTCTTATGGGTGTGCCTTGGTTAGAGGCTGGGTCAGGGCCAGAGGGGTTGGAGCTGCACTACTGAGCCCATTCCACTCCTGCTGAAGTGTACACTCATGTACATGATGGCAATGTTGTTCTCTGCCTTGACCAGAGGCAGGGCTGAGGCCCAAGTTGGCTCTCTTAATTCAAAGTACATGCAAGCCCATTAGAAATGGCTGCTTCTGCCTTAGTGGTGAGCAGCACTAGAGCAGGAGTTGCAGGAGCAGAGGACTAGTGCAGGCTTGCGGGGGCACACTAGGGCAGTCCTAGCTTGCCTGCTGGAACACCCAGCAGTTTTCAGAGTGCTGCCTACTCAGTGGCACAAGGAATAAGCTAGTCTCTGTGAATTTTTCAAGAGCTGCATCCCAGTTTTTTACAGCCCTCCAATAAGCCCCACTGGTTTTCAAACCAGCTAAGGGAGCTCCTCTTTCCAGTGTTGGATACCAGATTTGGGGTGCCTAATATGTGGCTTGAACCCCTTGCTCCCCAAGGAGGATCTCTGAGCCTGTTATATCCCCCTCCTGCTTTGGGTCACTTGCTATGGCTGCAGGTCCTGACTAGATCTCTTCTCACTTAACAAACTCCGTGTCATTCTGTCTTTACAGTCTTGGTTATAGAAGAGCCATTCTGCTAGTTTTGGGGTCAAAAAGAGGGAGTCTTTCTACTTTCTGTTGGGCTCTGCCATTGTCATAGTGTATGAGTGCTCCCCCTTCTGGTCTCCTGGGCCTATTTTAATTTAGGCTTTTATTTATTAATATTCACATTTTCCCCTTTTGATCAATATATTTCTCTGAAAGTATTGTTGATCAAGAGTCAGGTTGTCTGGTTTTAAAGTTTTGGTTAAAAAAATAAAACTCAACAGAACTGGTGGGGATATCTTGAGAAATCTGTCTCATCAGATGTTGTCTGCTTCAATTCCAGGAAATCCTTATTTTCAAGTCACCAAATGATGTGTAGTTTCAGTCAGGTTTGGTGTTTTCTTTAGGTCTGTCATGTGAATCCAAGAGTCTGTTCCCTGAAGACTGGCAGCACAAGGATAGGTCAGCAATATCTGAGAAGGGCCTTTCCAATGAGATTGAAGAGAATCCTTACAGAGGTGTCTTTTCTAATAGAAGAAATATACAGGTTTCAAGGTCTTCATCTCCTGAGAGTACACTGTCACAAGATTGTTCTATCAAACATGATTATTTTTAATAGAAGCAGTTAAACTTTTGCAATATTGAAGTATCTCTCCTTTTATCAGTTGTGGATCAAAAAAAACCCAGGAGTCCCTAATCTATAACAAAGGAGGAAAAAATATACAGGGAGTCTCTTCAATAAGTGGTGTGGGGAAAACTGGACAGCTACATGTAAAAGAATGAAATAAGAACATTTTCTAACATCTTACACAGAAATAAACTCAAAATGGATTAAAGACCTAAATGTAAGACTGACACTATAAAACTCTTAGAGGAAAACATAGGAAAAATACTCTTTGACATAAACCACAGCAACATCTTTTTTGACCCACCTCCTAGAGTAATGAAAATAAAAGCAAAAATAAACAAATTGGACCTAATGAAACTTAAAAGCTTTTGCACACCAAGGGAAACCATCAACAAAATGAAAAGAAAACCAATAGAATATATTTGCAAATGAAGTGACCAACAAGGGATTAATCTCCAAAATATACAAACAACACATGCAGCTCAAAATCAAAAAAACAAACAACCCAATCAAAAAATGGGCAGAAGATCTAGATAGACAGTTCCCCAAAGAAGACATACAGATGGCCAAGAGGCATGTGAAAAGATGCTCAACATCACTAATTATTAGAGAAATGCAAATCAAAACTACAATGAGGTATCATCTCACACTGGTCAGAATGGCCATCATCAAAAAATCTACAGATAATAAATGCTGGAGAGGGTGTGGAGAAAAGGGAACCCTCCTACACTGTTGGTGGGGGATGTAAATTGGTACAGCCACTATGGAGAAGAGTATGAAGATTCCTTAAAAAACTAAAAATAGAGCTACCATATGATCCAGCTATCCCACTCCTGGGCGTGTATTCAGAGAAAACCATAATTTGAAAGGATACACGCACTACAATATTCATTGCAGCACTATAATAGACAGAACAGGGAAGCAATCTAAATGTCCATCGATGTGGGAATGGATAAAGAAGATGTGGTACATACATACAGTGGAATATTACTCAGCCATGGCAAAGAACAAAATAATGTCACTTGCAGTGACATGGATGGACCTAGAGATTTTCATACTAAGTGAAGTAAGTCAGACAGAGAAAGACAAATATCATGTGATATTGCTTATATGTGTACCATTTTAAAAAATGGTACAAATGAACCTATTTACAAAACAGTAATTGAGTCACAGGTGTAGAAAACACACTTATTGTACCGAGGGGGAAAGGTGAGGAGGGATAAATTGGGAGATTGGGATTAACATATACAGACTACTATACACAAAATAGATAACTAATAAGAACCTACTATATAGCACAAGGAACTCTATTCAATACACTCTAATGACCTATATGGGAATAAAATCTAAAAAATAGTGGATATATCTATATGTATATCTGACTCACTTTGCTGTACAGCAGAAACTAACACAACATTGTAAATCAATTATACTCCAATAAAAAATGAATTAAGAAAAGAAGCAGGAGCCAAGTGCATTGGGTATTTGTGACTATCTTAAAAGTTGAGAGTTTATAGATTGCAAAGAGGTGGATATGAGATTTAGAAGGACCAATGACAATGTTTTTGGTCAAGTTATTTAGAAGACTTCTATGAATTTTGTCAATTGAGTCTTAATAATGTCATTAGGGTGTTCCAATAAAACAGAGGATTGAGTGTGCTAAGCTCAGTGAAAATGTTTTTACAACTGAACAAAGATTGCAGATTTGTCAAAGTGCCTTACCAGCCAAATGGCTTCCTTGATTACCATGAAGTTTGAGAGGAGTTCCCCAAGTAGGAATAATAGTTTCCAAGACGACTTTAGTCACAGAGAAGTCAGTAGTCTGCAAGGAAAGGCAACATTCCAGTGTGAAAACATATAGACTGTGATTAAAATATATTTACATCCATGAGATGTAGTCAGTTGTATGAAAACCATTTACAAGATATCGAATGGTCCATTAGGCAATATAAAATGTCCTGGAGCAGTACAAACAGACTTCCCTGTGTTGTATTTCAGACAAATGGTACAAATGAGTAGGAATTTTTTGGCTTTGCTAATGTTTTCCCATTAATATTGATTGATGAATGCTATCATTTTGTCAGTATAACAATGGTTTAATACATGTACAATGGTGAGGAGTGGGAATTTTAGAGTCTCTGGTAGGGCTGGGTTACTCTTTGATCTGAAGCAGAGCTTTCTCTTCTTATCAAACCAACAACTGTTGAATTTCTAATCTTGTTTTTCCTTTCCTTAGGCCAATTGTTGGGATTCTCTGGACAGTTTTTCTCTCTTATCATTTGGGGAAATATTCCTTTGGTCCATGACAGAGGTTTGACTGCTGTTAATTCATTTAAGGGTAATATTCCTTGCAAAAATGTCAGCAAGGTGATTTCCTTTAGCTTTCAGAGTCAAGTTTAGAAGGCCCCAGAAGCTTAACAATAGCTAGAGTGACAGGTAAAATTATTGCCTCCAAAAATTCCTGAACATAGGGGCCATTTTTTTGTCTTATATCCACTGGAAATAAGGAAGTTATGCTGCTCCCACAGTATTCTAAAATCATGACTACTCCAAAAACATATCTACTATCAGTATAAATATTGGCTTTTTTGCATGTGGCTAATGTGTAAGACTGTGTAAGATTATATAATTAAGCCTATTGTGCTGAAGTAGCCATAGGTAAAGTTTTCACCTCAACAATATCAAGATGGTATTGAATTTTCCATGTTCACAAAAATTTCCATGTTCACCTTTTATATAAGAAATATCAGTGAGCCATGAGAAGTCAGCATTACCCAAAAAACTTTCTGACAGTTCATCACAAGGAGTTAGGAGGTGATCCTTCAGTATTAGACATGAAGTACTTTGTTGGTAATGGAGGGGAGAAAACTAGCAGGATAAAGTTATTACAGTGCAAAAGAGTTATGTGAGAAACAGTTAATGAAAAGACTTCATAGGTGAGGTGACTGACAGAATTGCTGAGTGTGATGAAAGTTCAGGAGGGCTTCTACTACACAAAATACAAAAATAGTTAAATGGAGTCCCACAGTGATTTTCTAAGTGGTTTTAGCTAAAAAGACCTTGGTGTTATTGGCTCCAAAGCAAGGTGGGTATCCTTGTGACACAGGGTCCAGTTTCTGGCTATAAAATAATCTATAGGTCTATGGTGGACTCTGTGTTTTGGGGTGAGTACCCCAAAGGCATATGAAACAAAGAAAAAAGATAATCTGATAATTGGGTTGCCCAAGGGCAGGTGGGTTTATCAAACTCTCTATTAAGACTTTTAATGTTATGTTGTCTTGTTCTTCCCATAAAATTGGGTCAGGTTGTTATTCTTTCGTAAAATACATAGAGATTTAGCCATAAGAGAGAAATTTGGAATCTAATTTCTCATTAACTAGCCCAAGTAAACCTTAATACTGGCACTATTTTTGGGTTTTGGGTAGCTTAGGACATCAATAATCCTACCTTGGTCTAGATATAGCTCTTGTTCTGAAATCACATGCCTTAAATATCATACCTTGTTTTGGATAAACTGCAATTTTTCCTTGTTGGCCTTATGTCTGTTTAAGTTTAAAAGCTTTAGCATATGGATGCTATCTTCCTATAAGGTGGCTTGAGAAAGAGAGAAAAGATCTTGTCATCCACATATTACAGCAAGGTAGAACCCTTATGAAACTTTATATCATCCAGATCAACCTTCAGGATTTGTGAGAAATAAGGACTCAGTATTACCCTGAGACATTACTGCCCAGGTGAATTGTTTTCCTTCCCAAGTGAAGGCAAAAATGTATGGCTAGCTTCATCAACTGGAATACTAATGAATGCACTGCATAAATTAATTACAGTAAATAATTTGCTTCTGGTTGGAATGGTTGTTAGTACCATTTGAAGGTTAGGAATAACAGGGTGTCAAGGGATAACAATGTTGTTTTTTGCTTAGAGATCCTGGACGAACCTCCACCATACTCAGCCTTTAGATTTTCTCACCAGTACAATAAGTGTATTACAGGGAGTAGTAGAAGGGATAATGAGGTCTTGAGCCTTGTAATCTCTGATGGATTTTATGCCTTGAAAAACTTCTTTACTCACAGGGCATTGATTAATTCTGGAATGAGGTTTTGAGTGATCTATTCGAATCTTGATGGGAGGTGTGCTATAAATTTTGCCAAGGTTATTTGGAGATTTTGCCCATGAGGGTGGTAGCTCATTCAATAGGGACAAATCATCAGTGTTTCCAGAATCTGCTTTAGTAGCGTCAAAGACAGAACAAATGAAAAATGTACAAAGGTTCATTTAATTTGCCTGTTTGGCTGCTTCGATGACTACTGTCAGATTCTAGAATGATTTCCCCCTTTGGGAGAAATTCCATCATGATGATTCTCTAAGAAGCCTCAGACTAATAAAAAATGGGCTTAGAGGAACTAAGGAGTAAAGGGTGTGTATCTCTCAAAGGGCCTAAACAAAATGGAATAACTTCAGAGACAGAAACCTCTTGAGGTTCATTAGAGATCCTCACAATTTCAACTAGTTTAGTACTCAGAGTCAGGGCCTGTTTAATAGTAGTGGGTTTGATCACTAAGAGTGTAGCTCCAGTGTCAGTTTGGACTGGAAAAGATTCATCTCCAATGCAGAGGGATGTTTCTCCAAGCCAATTAAGAAGAAAGATTGGGAAGAGATCCTATAGCTATTTCGAGCCCTATTACTGAGAATTGGGAGGATGTTGCAAAGGCTGGTTAGAGAGCTGAAGGCACCTGAAGCACTTAAATTTATACCAGTATCTTGTTTCAATGTCCTGGCTCTTTTCAATAATAGAAGAAACTAAGAGAGTTTTGATTTCTTTTAGGGGTCTTCATTTGTTGAAGTTGAAAAATAAGAATTTTAGTCATCTTCCTTTTAGATGACATCTGAATTGGAGAGAGCTTTTGCCAGATTAACTAAATCTGGAGGGGAGGTAGTTTACCATTCCCTTCTGGTCCCTTTTACTAGAAGGAAAAAGTCCTAGTTCAGACCATTAGTAAACATAGAGTTAAGGGCTACCCAGGTAAAAATCAGTATCTGAAGGAAGATGAGAATTTTCTTTAAAAATAATCTGAAGTCAATTTTAATAGTTATGAACAGGTTTATCAGATTTTTGTGTGTAAGCCTGACTTTTGTTTCAATCAACCAGCTTTGGAAAAGCCCTAGGAATTGCTCGATAAAGTTGCCTAGTGATTGCTCAAGCCTAATCACATAACAAGTTAGCCAGCTGGCCTCCTGTAATTGTAATTCTAGAGACCTTTCATGTTTTCCCAATTAGCAGTTTTCATCCAATGCTGAGTCTGGCCTTCACTGACAAATGTGTGAACTAGCTGATATAAGTCAGAGAAACCAGCTTGATAAATTTGAATGACCATATTAAATTCCTCAGCAAATTTGTGAGGATCTTTTGGTACTTTGGGAAAATCTTTGACTATGATCAGATCAGTTTTAGTCCAGGGAATATAAGAAAGTAACGGTTTAGCCTTTGGATCCACAGGGGCTTAATTTTAAAGAGACAGACTCTAAGTACAGAGGAAAAGAGAGTGAGGAGAGTTTCAGGGAAAAGGGAAGTTGAACTAGAGAATTAGTATATGGGAACTGAGGTTATAGCAGAGGTGTAGGTGGTATATAAGGGAAGGAAGAAGATGGCACTGCAGGTAGGGCCTGATCACAGAGAGCTGAGGAAGAGAGACAAGACAGCTCCAGAGTCAGACCCTGAGCCAAAGAAACTAAGAAGATCATGTGGTTTTGAAAGCCATTTTCTTTCTTCAATTGTTTGTTTATTTCAGTTAATCTTAAAAATTTGTGTTGCAGAGACAATTTTAGGCTCCTGATAATATTTGCAAGCCTCAAAATACCAATTGAAACAGGTTCCATTGAATTTTGGAAATTTTAGAGCTATGGTTATCTAATTAATTTTCAAGAGAAGTAAGTTTGGGGACTTCAAAAGTTACCCAAAATGGCCATTGATATTCTGAAGTACCTTTGGTCAGACTGGTCCAATTAGTAAGAAATGCACTAAGGAAGGACCTCTGTTTTTAAACATAGAATCAGCTCTGGTCCCTTTAGGGGGACACGCTCAAAATATTTAGAAAACTAGGACCCCGTGTCTCTGAGGGTTTTCTTTAGAGTAAGAGAATAATTTACAAACAGCCTAAGCAACTCAAAACAGCTCCAACACCTCAAATAGCATAAACAGCCTAAATAGCCAACAGGCTTAATACCAGCCAGTTTGAATGGGACTGGCTGGTCTTGGAGGAGCCAAGCTGAAGCCTGTTCAGAACAGTTCACATAGAACAGTCTCTATTCTAAAGGAATGGGCTAAATGCTGAACCAGCTCTGTTCCAATGAACCAGCCCCTGTTTCTGAAGGAATGGGCTGAAGGCTAGCCAGTTTCAGTTGGAACAGTCTTATTAAAAATATCAGGTCAAAGTGCCAAACAAGTACCCACGTACAGAATAAGGCCTTAAGTAGAAAGGCCAAAGGCTTAAAATACATCCTGAATAAAACTTGGAGAGCTTTAAAATGCAAAGAGGGCAGATACTCACATCCAGGAGTAAAACTTACCTTTAATTTTCAGGGTCAGTGACAAAAGCAGTGAGCAACAGTGGGCTCATGTGAGTACCACACCTGTTTTCTCACCAGCCTCAGAGTTGTCAGGGGTCTTCTCTGGATCCCTGTATGGGCCACCAAAATGTTGACCTAAAACAAATAGACTGCCAGGTATTTCTCTAGCAAAAAATGCATTTATCCAAGATCTACAAAGAACTGCAATTTGGGGTCTGCAACCATGGCAAGCCATGTGCAAATCCTCATGCAGCAGGAAAAAGAGAACTAGTTTATAAATGGGTAAAGGAAGTCAGAGCTATAATAAGAGTCCATGGCTTTTCATTGACTGAGTTGTGACTGTCACTCATTGGATGAGTTCTTGCCAGGCAAGAAGAGTGGGCCTTTCTTCTTCCTACTGGGCTCTGCTATTATTGCAGGGCATGATTGCTCACCGTTTGGTCTCCTCACTCAATTTTAATTGAGGTTTCCGTTTATTAACTTTTATACTTTATTTCTCCCTCTCCCTCTCTATCCTTCTCTTTCTGTCTTTCTCACTTTCTTGATTTATTTCTTTCTAATTTATTTTGTTTAAAACATATTTATCTTGAGATCAATATGATACATACTATTTTAACTCAACTATATTAAGAAGTTTAGGTACTTCTAACTTTCTCAACTGTGTGCACACCAGCCATTAACCTAGAAATCTCATGCAAGTTGGATAACTTTTGATATATATTTTTTTTTTTCTTTTTTAAACATGCGTGTCAAGACATCAATAAAAGAGCTCATGGTACCTCTTCCCTTGCAGTTTCTAACCACAGTTGAAGCAGCAATTCAAAGAGAAAAGCCATCGAAATGTTTTTTTTAATTTAAGGAAAAAACACTCCCAAACAATCAAGTTACCCCTAATGGTGATTTATACACTCTAAAATCTTCTTTAAGGTCATTTGAAGGTTGGTCATCTTAGAGAAGTATGTAATCTCCACTTAAGATCAAATCGTTCCATTTAAACTAAATCAAAGTGAGGATTGGTGGTGGGGATAATTAGGACTTCCTAATCCTTTGTGGCACTCTGGCCAGAAATGAAGGCAGCCCTACTCAAATAGTTTACTGCATGTAGCATAAAAGAGTTGACATTCTTTCACTCTATTCCTTCCATCCCACCTAGTCCAAATATCAACGCAGCATTTACAACTCCCACAATGATTTCTTATATTTGACCTATTTCATTTTCATTTTCTGTGTGGTCTAAGTGAAGCAGTGTGAGCATGTGAAAGAACACTGAGCTGACAGGGACTTTGTTTCACAGCCTCAAGTGTTTTTTAAAGCTGAAATACATCTGAAGGCTTAGGGTTTTATCCCCTAGCCTTACTGTGTAGCCTTAGAAAGGTAATTTTACTTCCCTGAGCTTTAATTGCCTCTACCACAATACCAGCATGATTACACAACCACATGATAGCTTTTAAGAGAGGAGAACTCTTTATCATACTTGGTTATAGAATTATAGCTTCTAGCAGAGCACCTTATATTCAGCAGTCCACTAGAAAATATTTTGTTTTTAGAAATACATCAGACTTCTTCAAAAGATTGTTGTAAGGATTAATTGAGTACTAGATGTGAAAATGTTTTGAAAATTAAGAATTATGTAATTGATATTTTGACTCACAATTAAGAATAACTAATATTAATTTGGCTTTTTAAATACTTTCACATATGTTTTCTCCATTGGTCTTGATAACAACCTTATGAGGTGGATGTTCTTATTTTATTTCATAGATAAATAAATTGGGGGTCAGTGGCTCACTTGCTAGTGAGGAATTGAGCAGAGACACTAATGCAGGATTTCTGGAATTGCCTCAAATTTGCTTTTCAATTGTTAACTATTTAGGTGAATTTTATACTAAAACAAACACGTATGTAATACATGGCCCAAAATATAAAGCCATCTAGTTTTAAAGGTAGTACGCAGTTTCATTGTTCCCCTTGCTGTACCCGCACATGATTTGTGAAAGTCATTGTTAAAGACACAGCATTATTAAAGATGTAACTCATGCTTTTGCAGGGCCAGAATTCCAAACTGACAGGGAAATCAAAATTGATCAAGAGTAAATTTTCAATGCAGACAGAAAATATTTCTTGCTCTAACATGTAAACCACATGACTCATTGTAACTTTCTCAAAACTTATATGAAAGAGATTTTCAAATTGTTTTTAAATTGAGTATACTGATATCTGACACTGAAGTTAGAAGACTACAACGATTTCACATGAACTAAAAATTTACATTTTATTATTATTACCTATTTTAATGGCCAAGGGACTTTACATAATGGCCTCTGAAGTAGTGTCTTTTAATTTCATAGTGTGTGCACTGCCATCCTTTACTTATCACCTTGGGACAAGCAATACTAAATAACGTTTTTCTGAAGTCAAGGACAAAACACACATGCTTGATGGTGAATGATTCTGAAAGACCATTGTTTGATTCAGTGTTGTTTTATTTCTCTTGAACCTGGTAGGCATATCATGCCACTTGGAGAAAAAAGCATTTCTTCTCTCCAGCAAGGTTATTCTTTACGATGAGTATTAAAAGATAGCTTTAAGCCATCCACAATTATGACCTTGACTAGGAAAATGTAAGTTAATAAGGCTTCAACAAATTATAGTCTTTTTGGTCGATTTGCCTAGTGAACTGTTAATTGTAAAACTGAAAGACATTATGTTCAGCTTTCTCTATCACATCTTTTGTGTTTTAACAGTGACACTTCATTGAGTGCAATTAACAAAGCCTAGGAGATTTATTAACACACTTCTTCATGGCCAATGATCCATTCCACTTAAGACATAACACTGTAAAAATGCACATTATCTCCTTTTGGCACTTACAATAATGCTTCATGAACTAGGAAGGCATATGTTAAAGCAGATAAAATAGCATTATTAGCTGACAAATCTTACAATTTATTAGACAGTTAATTTATCAGCTTAAAAGACACTTAAAACAGCTGTGCATTTAATGTCTTTTTAATGTATCCAGTAAAACTTGCATAATTGCCTGTAGTGCAATTTATTTTGAGCTATGTTGCAAAATGCCTGCATTTACTGTTTGCATCTTCTTTAATTTTTCCTGCAAGGCTCATCACATCTCTGCCTGAGACTTAACAACCAGGGCCAATAATCAGACAACAAGCCTCCTCAAACAAATGGTTCCCTATGAATGAACTATTCAAGAGTCCATGCTGCTTGTGACCCAAGGAGTGTTAGCATTTTATCTCCACCCCAAGGATAAAGGCTAAGTTTCCAAATAAATAAATACAACACAAGAATAAAACCAGGGTGACTCAAATCAGTAGGGTGTAGTTGAAGACTGATTCAAGCCTTCACTTTACAATCAGAGAGCAGCAGCATTTCTAAGTATTTGAATTTGGAACCCATTCGGAACTAAATGTCTGTGTGTGAACCAACAAGGCTTTCAGACTACATTATCAAAGTTTTTTCATTTTATAATTAAGGTAACAGTCCCCTGCTGATCAACTGGTACATACCCAAGTACTGCACTAGTGGAACAGGGGCACAGGAGAAAAGTGTGAAAGATAGACACATATCATGGCTCTGACATGTCATGTGGTTCAGTTTGTTTATTGCTCTTTGATTTAATGAAACCTTTGTAAAGCTTGCTTTTTTCTTCTATAGAATCTTTCACAGTAATGATGAGGCTAGTTAATATTAAAGCAAAAGTCAAACAGTGCAAGTTGTCCCTAATGAAACAACTTATGATTTGATCTTTTGTCTTTAGGAGAGTTTGCAGTAGCCTACTAAGAGAGAGAGTTGACGTATTCTAACATTTAAAAGTTTCTCCCTTTCCCCCATGTGATGTGAGCATGCCCACAGCTGTAATGTAAAGGCATGTGCTAATTGTTTAGATAATGAGCAGTGCCCAATTTCAACTTTTCCCTTCTACTGACTTAAAGATTTCTTATAATTTGAGAACTTAATTGAAGTCTTTTAAGCTGCTTTCAGGACTTGAAATTACAACCAAAAGAGAGAGTTACATTCCTGAAGCTGTTCTCTAAGAACATGTTGAAATATTTGAGCAGGTTTTGGCCAAGAAAAAAAAAAATCTGCATCATCCTTAGGATAGAATAATTTATGGCTCTAGTGAATACTTTCCCAACATTAATAGGAATTGGACAAAATACCCCACTCACAGCAAAATGTCCTCTCATTTGTAATTTCTAACAGGAAATTGTACTTATCTACTTGTCAGATTAAAGTTTTCAAAAAGCATTAAACTACTGAGTTCCGAGTAGTCTCACTCTGTTCCCTGCATTGCAGGTGTGTGAATGTATTTGTTCTATAATGTATGTATCTTGGTGACAGCATGAGCATGTGTGTGTGTGTGTGCATGTGTGTGCACATTCAAATGAGTGCATGCTCAAAATCAGGAAATAAAGAATAAGACATTGTCGTTAACAACAATATTTATGCCCCTTACCTACCTGCACAGAAATGAGCCACTTATCTGTTTCATTTTTAAATAATTATAAACATTTAATAGCACATCCTTCACATGAGCAATAGTCTACTAATGATAGTTCCTTTATCATCTGATTAGTCCTGTATTGTGGGCAATTTTACTGCTACAGTGGAAATGATAGGGCCATCATTATTTTCTCCATTGTGGTCTAATTCCAATTTGGCTTAGATATTTTCTTTTGGGGAAATCAATCTGCTAATTAGTGACTCTAATAAAGATCCTTTAAAAAAGGGCCTGAAGTTTTACAGAAATGAACTAGTTCACATAATATTGGTACTAAAGTCCTTTCATTTACTGAGTTTAAAAGCTAATGTTTTTCAAAGTGTTTCAATTATATACTAATAATTTCTATGTCTTGAACATGGAAACCAAAGAGTTATGAACTGAGATCATGGATGGACCTAGAGAATAATATACTTAGTGAAGTAAGTCAGACAGAGGAAGACAAACACTATATGATATCACTTATATGTGGAATCCAAAAAAATAATATTAATTTATATACAAAATAAGTAGACTCATGGACATATAAAACAAACTTATGGTTATCAAAGGGGTGAAGGAGTTGGGGGAGGGGCAAATTTGGAGTATGGGGTTAATGGATACAAACTACTATATATAAAATAGATAAGCAACAGTATTTACTGTATAACACAAGGGTTTATACTCACCATCTTGTAACCTATAATGGAATATAATCAGAAAAATATAATTGAGTCACTATGCTGTATACCTGAAACTAACATAATATTGTAAATCAACTATACTTCAATTAAAAAAATAAGATCTCACATGAAATCAAAGTAATATATTATTGCTTCCTTGTATTTTGAGTAAAATAATTTATTTTTCCTCCATAAAAGTGATAAGCTCCACAAATATATTTGAGTTCCTCTAGGTGCTATGTGTCCAGGGGAAAATCATATACCTCCCCTGTTTTATGTTGCATGAATTTAAAAAGGAGAACATCTTCTAAGAGTTAAAGTTCTTGGGAATCAAGTTTTCTCATAATAGTGAAATCATCAGTGAGCCTTGAAAGAAGATAGGGCTGACTTGTCAAGGGACCTGGATTCTAGCCCCAGTTTGGCCTTGAAATAGGAATATTACCTTAGGAATAAATGACTTAACTTCTCTATAAATTTATTTAGCTATCAAAAATGTGAAAACCAAAAGAAAGGATTTGAAAAATTTAAAACTAAAAAGAATAAAGATGTTTACATGAATAATTTAAATTGCCTACATTACTTCAGTGCAATTTTAAGTTTAACTTTAAAATTATTTTAACACATATAATTTTACCAACTCATCATGCCCAAATTATTATTGCCTCTTTTTATTAACAAGGCTATCTCTGTTTATTTATGGTCAAATTACATAAATATAAAATATTGTTTTCTCCAAATTTTAGGCAATGATTTTAGATCCTAGACCCACATATATTGTAGATGCATTCTGAGCATGGTGTTTGGGATTTCATAGATGATTTTTATATTTCAACATTTCTTTATAAAAAATAATATAATAAACCATGAAGAATGTGACTGTTTTAATTCTTTTCTATGGCTGAGTAATATTCCATTGTGTGTGTGTGTGTGTGTGTGTGTGTGTGTGTGTGTATATTATATTCCATTGTATATATTCACATATTCTTTATCTATTCATCTGCTGGTGGACAATTTAGGTGGACAGTGTAGATTTCTTCTACATCTTGGCTATTGTAAATATGCTGCTATGAAAATTGGGGTGCATATATATTTTCAAATTAATGTTTTATTTTTCTTCAGATATATACCCAGGAGTGGAATTACTGGGTCATATGATAGTTTTAATTTTTGGAGGAACTCTCATAACGTTTTCCATAGTGGCTGCACCATTTTACATTCCCACCAACAGTATACTATGCTCCCTTTTTTTCCACATCCTCACCAAAACTTATTTGTCTTTTTGTTAGTAGCCATTCTGACAGTTATGAGGTGTTATCTCATTGTGGGTTTGATTTGCATTTCTCTGATGATTAGCAATGTGGAACATCTTTTCATGTACCTGTTGTCTTTCTGTATATCTTTATTTGAGAAATGACTATTGTGGTCTTCTGTTCATTTTCTAAAAAAGTTTTATTGGAATATACTTGATTTACAATGTTGTGTTAGTTTCAGTTGTACAGTGAAGTGAATCAGTTATACATGTACATATATCCACTCTTTTTAGATTATTTTACCATATAGGTAATTACAGAGTATTGAGTAGCTTTCCCTGTGCTTATATAGTAGGCCATTATTAGTTATCTATTTTATGTATAGTAGTGTGTATATGTCAATCCCAATCTCCCAATTTATCCCCCCAACTTTTTCCCCACTGGTAGCCATAAGTTTGTTTTCTACATCTGTAACTCTATTACTATTTTGTAAATGAGTTCATTTTACCATTTTCTCGATTCCACATATAAGTGATATCATATGATATCATATGATATTGTCTTTCTCTGTCTGACTTACTTCACTCAGTATGACAGTCTCTAGGTCCATCCATGTTGCTGCAAATGGCATTTAATTGGGTTGTCTTTTTTTCTGATATTGAGTTGTATGAGTATATTTTGGATATCACCCCCTTATCAGTCATATATTTGAAAATACTTTCTCCCATTCAGTAGGGTGCCTTTTTGTTTTGGTGATGGTTACTTTTGCTGTGCATAAGCTTTTAAATTTAATTATGCCCTATTTGTTTACTTTTGTTTCCTTTGTCTTAGTAGACAGATCCAAAAATATATTGCTACAATTTATGTCAAAGTGTGTTCTGCTTATGTTTTCTTTAGGAGTTTTATGGTTTCCAGTCTTATATTTAAGTCTTTAATCCATTTTGAGTTTATTTTTATATACAGCAGGAAAATGTTCTAATTTTATTCTTTTACAATATATGTAGCTCTCCAGCTTTCCCAGAAGCACTTGTTGAGGAGACTTCTTTTCTCCATTGTATATTTTTGCCTCCGTAATCAAACATAAGTGTTTGGGTTTATTTCTGGGCTCTGTTTCATTGATTTATGTGTCTGTTTTTGCTCCAGTACCAAAAAAAAAAAAAAATTAACATCTTTATTGGAGTATAATTGCTTTACAACAGTGTGTTAGTTTCTGCTTTATAACAAAGTGAATCAGCTATACATATACATATATCCCCATATCTCCTCTCTCTTGGGTCTCCCTCCCATCCTCCCTATTCTGTAGCTTTCTACTACACTCTGAAGTCAGGGAGTATGATAACTCAAGCTGTGTTCTTTTTTTCTCAAGATTGCTTTGGAAATTCTTGGTCTTTTGTGGTTCCATATAAATTTTAGGATTATTTTTTTCCAGTTCTGTGAAAAGTGGCATGGGTATTTTAATAGAGATTGCATTAAATCTGTAGGTTATTTGAGTAGTATTGATATTTTAACAATATTCTTTCTTGCAATTTATGAACATGAGATATGTCTCCATTTCTTTGTATCATCTTTAATTTCTTTCATCAAGGTTTTATAGTTTAGAGTATAGGTCTTTGACCTCCTTGGTTGAGTTTATTCCTCAGTATTTTATTTTATTTATTTTTTGATACAATTTTAAGCAAGATTGTTTTCTTGCTTTCTCTTTTTGATAGTTCATTATTAGTGTATAGCAAAGCAACAGATATCTATATATTAGCCTTGTATCCTGAAACTTTACTGAATTCATTTATTAGTTCCAATAGTTTTTGATGGCAACTTTAGGGTTTTCTATATATAGTATCACGTCATTTGTAAATAGTTACAGGTATAATTCTTCCTTTCCAATTTGGACATCTTTTATTTCTTCTTGTCTGATTGCTGTGGCTAGAACTGCCAGTACTATTTTGAATAAAAATGGCAAGAATGGTTATCCTTGTCTTGTTCCCGATCTTAGAGGAAATGTTTTCAGCTTTCCACTGTTGAGTATGCTGGCTGTGGGTTTTTCATGTATGACCTTTATCATGTTGAGCTATGCTCCCTCTATATCTACGTTGTTGAGAGTTTTTATCATGAAAGGCTATTAATTTTGTCAAAAGCTTTTCCTGCATCTAATGAGATGGTCAAGTGATTTTTGTCCTTCTTTTTGTTAATGTGCTATATCACATTGATTGATTTGCAGATACTGAATCATCCTTGTATTTGTGGAGTAAAGCCCACTTGATTAGAGTGCATGATATTTTTTATATATTGTCAAGTTCAGTTTGTTA
Source organism: Neophocaena asiaeorientalis asiaeorientalis (assembly GCF_003031525.2). NCBI lineage: Eukaryota > Metazoa > Chordata > Mammalia > Artiodactyla > Phocoenidae > Neophocaena > Neophocaena asiaeorientalis. The sequence goes on from NW_020174702.1 coordinate 69,781, forward strand.
ATATTTTGTTGAGGATATTTATATCTGTATACATCAAATACATTAGCTTGTACTTTTTATTCTTTGTAGTGTCTGTTTTTGGTTTAATGGTAATGGTGGCTTCATAGAATAAACTTGGGAGTGTTTCCTCCTCTTCAAATTTTTGACAGAATTTCCCTGTGAAGTTACGTAGTCATGGATTGCTTGTTTTCTGGGAGTTTTTTTTTTTTTTTAATTACAAATTCAATTTCACTACAGGTGATTATTCTGTTTATATTTTTAATTTTTTCTTGATTAAGTATTGGAAGGTTGTGTGTTTCTAGAAATTTATTCATTTCTTCTAGGCTTCCAATTCATTGGAATATAACTGTTTGTAGTATTATGACTTTTGCATCTCTGGGATATCAGTTGTAATTTCTCCTCTTTCATTTGTTATTTTGCTTATTTGGGTCCTCTCTCTTTTCTCTTAATGAACCTGGTTAAAGGTTTATCAATTTTGGTTTTCTTTTTTTATAAAACAGTTCTTCTTATCATGGATCTTTTCTATCATTTTTACTATTTACTTTATTATCTCTTCTCTGTTCTGTATAATTTCCTTCCTTCGGGTGACTGTAGGCTTTGTTCTTCTTTTTCCAAATCCTTTAGATGGTAAGTTAAATTGTTTACTTGAGATTTTTCTTGTTTCTTGAGGTAGGCATGTATTGCTCTATACTTCCCTCTTAGAACTGATTTTTCTGTGTCCCTAAGATTTTGGAAATTGTGTTTTTATTTACATTTTTCTAGAGGTATCTTCTGATTTCCTCTTTGATTTCTTCACTGACCCATTGATTTTTCAGTAACATCTTGTCTTACCTCCACATGTTTGTGTTTTTCCCACTTTCCTTCTGGTAACTCATTTTTAGTTTTATATGGTTGTGGTCAGAAAAAAAAAAATTGCTTGATATAATTTATATCCTGTTAAACTTGTTGAAACTTGTTTTATGACCTACTATGTGACCTATCCTGGAAAACATCTTATGTGCACTTGAAAAGAATATATATTCTTCTGGTTTTGGATAGAATGTCCTCTTGTTAGTTAAGTACAACTGGCCTAATGTGTCATTTAAGACTACTGTTTTTGCTCATTCATTTTCTCTCTGAATGATCTGTCAGTTGATATGAGTGGGGTGTTAGGGTCCCTGAATATTTTTGTATTAATTTCATCTTCTTTCTTTTATGTCTGTATTTGATTTATATATTTATGTGATATATTAGGTGCATATATGTTTATGAGTGTTATATCCTCTTTTTGTATTGATCCCTTTATCATTAAAAATGCCTTTGTTTGCCTTTTATTACATAATTTGCTTTAAAATCTACTTTTTCTGATATGATTATTGTTACTGCAGCTTTCTTGTCATTTCTGTTTGCATGAAGTATCATTTTCCATACCTTCACCTCTAGTCTATGTGTGTCTTTGGCTCTAAAGTGAATGTCTTGTAAGCAGCATATCAATGGGTCTTTTTTTTTTCCAATCAGGCAGCTTATGTCTTTTGATTGGAGCATTTAGTCCATTGACATTTTAAGTTATTATTTATAGATCTGTACTTATTGTCATTCTGTTATTTCTTTTCTGGTTGTTTTGTGGTTCTTCTTTGCTCTTCTTCTTTTACTTTGATCTATAACTATATCTATTTTTTTAAAAGAGAAAACTGATATTCATTTAAGTTAAAACATGTACATTTTTACTTCTCTTGTTCACATTTTGTGCTTTAGATGTCACGTTTTATACCTTCATGTTTATATCTTAACTGTTTATTGTAGTAGCAGTTGATTTTACAATTTTTGTCTTTTAATTTGGGTACTAGCTTATTTAAGTGGTTTATCCACAGCCTTTACTACTATATATATGTGACTTTACTAGTGAGATTTTTCCTTTCCTATAAGTTCTTAGTTTTTGTGGTAGCCTTTTGTTTTCCACTTAGTGAAGACTGTTAAGCATTTCTTTTTGAGTTGTTTTAGTATTAATGAACTCCTTTAGATTTTGCTTGTCTGAAAAGTTTTCTTTTCTCTCCTTCAATTCTGAATAATAATCTTGCCATGTAGAGTATGCTAGGTTCTAGGTTTTTCCTCTTTCAGCACTTTTAATATACCATGCCACTGCCTTCTACAAAGTTTCTGCAGGAAAATCAGTTGATAGCCTTACGGCAGTTCCTTTATATGTGACTCTTTGTTATTCTCTTTTTGCCCTTAGAATTCTCTCTTTTACTTTTGTCATTTTAATTATGATATTGTCTTGGTGTCAGTCTCTTTGGGTTGGAACTCTCTGTGCTTCCTGTACCTGGATATCTGTTTCCTTCTTCAGATTTGGCAAACTTTCAGCCATAACTTCATCAAATAAATTTTTGACATTTTTCTCGTTCTCTTTTCCTCCTGGTACCCATATAATATGATTGTTAGTAAGCTTGATGTTGTCCTATAAATCCCATAAACTGTCCTTATTTTTTAATAATTTCTTTTTCTTTTTGCTGTTCTGATTGAGTGATTTCCATTATTCTGTCTTTCAGATCACTTATGAATTCTTCTCTATTACCTAGTCTGCTGTTAATTCCTTCTAATGTGTTCATCATTTCAGTTATTGTATTCTTCAGGCTGTTTTTTTTAAAGTGTATTTTCTTGCTCCTTGTTAAATTTGTCACTGTGTTCATCTAATATTTTCCCTAATTCATTTAAGATTCTTATTACTAATGCTTTGGACTCTTTATCTAGTAAATTATTTACCTTTGTTTCATTAGTTGTTTTTTCCAGGTTTTTTCTTGCTCTTTCATTTGAAACAAATGTATTTGTCTTCTCATTTTGCTTAACTTTCTCTGTGTTTATGAAATTTAGTGAAACAGTTACTTATTCCCATATTGAAGGCATGTCCTTGTTCTGGAGCCTCCCTATATAGTCTGCATGTGCCCAGTGGCTTTTGTGGGAAAGCTGGATCTGAAGTAAGCAGGAGTCACATTTTCCCCTATGGTGTGCTGGCAAGTATTACCTTGGTGGGAGGTGGGACTGAAGATGGAAGGGCTAGAGCCAGAGCCAGGTGTGAGCTGGGGCTTCTCCACTGCTCAGTGGCCAACACCATCCTATTTGGGGTTTGGTCAGGTATCCAGTTGCTAGGTCTAAGCTGTTTCTGTTCCCTCTAATTTTGTGCTCCCCACTCCCAGTATTGGCTCTTTTGCCTAAGAGGGGAGCTGTGCTGGAGCAAGGGGTGCTGGAGCAGGCTCTTGGCATGAGCTGCGGCTGGGGCTATACTGGTTCCAGTCAGAGGTCCAGACCACTCGCAATATGCCACTGCTGTGTAATGGCTGCCTTCAGCCCATTCAGATTCTATACCAGGTCAGTCATCCACAACTGTACACTCTCCTCTGCAACAGCAGCCTTTGTGCTACTGTGGAACTGTGCCACAGAGTAAGAGGGGCAAGAAGTGGCAGTAGGTGTGGGCTGGGGCACACACTGGGGTGGTCACGAGAAGCAGACCAGAGTCCCAGGCAGTTTCAATCGGCTTCTTCTGCTTTGTTTTGGGAGTAAGCAAGTATGTGCACATTCTTCATGAGCAGAGTCTAGTTTTTTTACAACTCTGTTATTAGACTGAATCATTTTCACACTAGCTAAGAGAACTAGCATTCCTGGTGTCAGTCCCCATGGCTGGTGTGCTCAACATGTTTGAACTGCTCATTACCCAGGGAGGATCTCCAAGCTCATGTAATCCCCCTCCTCTTCTGTATCCCCTCCTAGGGGGGCAGGTCCCAGTCTGGTTGCTTCTCTTCCCTTCCTACCTGACTCTTATTGAATCTTTCTTATAGCCTTTGTTGTATAGAGTCTTTCTGCCAAACAAAACAAAACAAAACAAAACAGTCTTCCTACCAGTCTCCAGTTTGTTTTCAGTGAGAATTGTTCCACATGATAGGTATGTTTTATGTGTATGTGAGGGCAGGTGAGTGCCACATTTTCCTAAGCTGCCATCTTGATCTACTCTTAAAGTGTTTTCAGTTAAGGTATGTACATTGGTTTTTTAGACATAATAGCATTGCATACTTAATAGCCTACAGTATAGTGTAAACATAATTTCTGTATGCACTGAGAAATAAAAAAAAAAATGTGACTCACATCTTTGCAATATTTGCTTTATTGCAGTGGTCTGGAACTGACCCCACAATATCTCTGAGGTATACCTGTACTTGGCTACTTCAAATGCTTAAAGAAAGCCCTTAAGACTGAATAAACACTACTATCCTTTCTTTGTTCTTAGAAACTCAAGCAGTTAGCAGAGCCTTTCAGAGAGCAGAAATCACTGAACTCTCAAAGTTCCTCAGTATTTGGTCTCCTGTTCACTTCAGGATTATAATTATTGAGTATTTGGAATATCTTTCTAAACTAGTTATTATGAGACAGGCACACTCAATGAAAATAAAACAACAGTTATTGTGCAATGGTCTAAGCAATTTACATGATCTAATTTATTCTAAGAAAATCCAATGAGCTAAATATAATGGGGGTAAAGTGGGAGGGAGCTCAAAGAGGGAGGAGATATATGTATACATATAGCTGATTCACTTGTTTGTACAGCAGAAACTAACACAACATTGTAAAACAACTATACCCCAATAAAAAAATAATAAATAAATAAATATAATCATCATCTCCATTTACAATTGATGGTGAATCTTAGAGAGTTTAAGTGATTTTACTAAGGTTATGTAACTACTATATCAAAGCCAGAGTATGAACCAGAATCTGTCAGATATAGAAACCTATGTTCCTAAACACTATGCTATACTGCCACAGTTTTCCTTTTTATTTTTGCCAGATTTAGCAAATAAAAATAATGTCCTGTATTTTATCTGTCAACCCTAACTTGGCTAATAGGTTAATGTTACAATACTTGTATTTTGGGCCCAAATGAAAGAGAACTTTTTGCAAATTAGGTCATTTTTGAGTTTGAGAATTAACAGCTCATCCCAAATCCTTGATGGACAGTGGAAGAATAATGAAGCTCATGCAAAGTAGTTTGAGAATAGATAATGCTTGAAAATTTTGTTCCATCATTTTAATTTTCCACATTCTTGAGAGAGTCAACTTCAGCCAGAAAAGGCATTTTCCTTTTGTTTTTCAGATTATTGAGTAAAATCTAGAGACTATGAAGGTATCACATGATAAACAATGTTTCATTTTGTACTAAGTGAATATGGCTACTGTACCACATAGTAGCTGGGTGATTATGTTCTCTTTCCAATAGCATAGGGTATTGAATCAGATCATTATGAGTGTAACCTTCATTTCCATCATATGTAACAAACATATATTGAATGTCAACAATATACTAGGTATGAATTAGAAGAGATAAAATATTAAGAGACTCCCAGTGCCTAGCAGGACATAATGAATATGGCCAGGGGTCATAGTGCGATTTAACATACTTACTCATCTCAGGAAACCAAGAAGTCATGGCAATCCACAGATTCTTAAACATCTAGGAAGGAGAAAAGGGGGACATTTGAAAGACCAGAAAGTGGGTTTCTCATCTTGGTGAACAGTTATTTTTCAGAGAACTATGTGACCAAGTGTCAAGAAACTAAAGCAAGGTACAAGGCATATTATTTTTACTGAACTTGGCTAGAGATAGATATATGTGCACCCACTGTAAGGTTTAGCAGATAAAAGAGGTTAAATTCAACAAGAACAACAATCTCTCCCTTCCAGTGCTATAACATCTTTGGTGTTAATCTCTTACAAATGAGAACTAATATGGGACACAGAAGTATTTAGTGACCTTAAAGAGCTATCATACCCAATGGCAAGCTAGTCCCCAGCGAGGTTCATTAAATAGACCTGAAATTAGTTGTGCATGTCCCCTTATATTATAGGTCGATAACCATTATTTTGTCATAAAGAATGTTACGCATTAACATCACATATTCAGTGAACACTTAGATAAGAGTAACAGCAGATAAGGTGAATAATGAGAGTGGAATACTCTAAAAAATGGGAATTTAAGATTTGACCTACAGTCTTAATACCATACGCAAAATTATAATTTAGAATAGAGCTTTTCCATTTCTGATACTTCCTATAATTTGCCCTCTAGGTGCCTAGAACACTCATATTTTAAGGATATCCTGGTCAGAGCTCTGCTCCTCTCTTCCATGTTCCATAATTACCCTGTAGTCCTTCAACCTTGTCCTCAGATTTTTAAAACTTTAATGCAAATCAAAATTACAATGAGGTGTCACCTCACAATGGTCAGCATGGCCATAATAAAAGTCTACAAATAATAAATGCTGGAGAGTATGTGATGAAAATGGAACCATCCTACACTGTTGGTGGGAATGTAAATTGGTACAGTCACTGTGGAGAACAGTATGGATGTTCCTTAAAAAACTAATAAGGGAGCCACCATATGATCCTGAAATCCCACTCTTGGGTGTATATTCAGAGAAAACCATAATTTGAAAAGATACATGCGCCCTAATGTTCATTGCAGCACTATTTACAATAACCAATACATGGAAGCACCCTAGATGTCCATTGACAGATGAATGGATAAAGAAGATATTATATATATATATATATATATAAAATGAAATATTACTCAGCCATAAAAGGAATGAAATAATGCCATTTGCAGCAATATGGATGGAGCTAGAGATTATCATACTAAGTGAAGTAAGCTGGACAGAGAAAGACAAATATGATATTGTTTATTTGTTGAATCTAAAAATAATGATACAAATGAACTTATATACAAAACACAAATAAACCCACAGACACAGAAAACAAACTTCTGCTTACCAAAGGGGAAATGGGGGGGAGGGATAAATTAAGAGTTTGATATCTATCTATCTATCTATCTATATATCTGAATCACTTTGCTGTATACCTGAAAGTAAACAACATTGTAAATCAACTATACTTCAATTAAAAAAAAAACTTTCATTCGTTCAATGCTTGTAGCAGAGCTAACTTTTAGGAAGAACGCATTTGACATAAAAATATAAGCAACTGATAACATATTACAGTATATGATTAACTTTCTAGAGGTATTTGAATTTTTAATTAATGATTGTTTTTAACACCAAGAATTGAATCCTTAATGGAAACATTTAAATAAGGACACTGTGTAATCGAGAACAGAGATTTTTTTCACAGTCCTCCTCAAATCACAAAAACACACAAGTCTATGAAGATCCATGAGCATGATCACTCTTTTTTTTTTGCAATTAAACAAACTTCAATTGAGCATCTCATATATATACTCTTGTTAATCATAATTACATGTTTTAAATCCTTTTAAGTTCAGCAGCCAATACAACATTTTTAAGCAAATAATGGATGTAAAAATCATGGGCATAGATTTCATGACTTATGTTTATCTGCTGACTGATAAACCAGGTAATGCCTATACCAGTGGTTTCCAAATGCCAGTTCTCGTCTAAATACCAAAAAGTGTGTCATAGTGAAATAAGAAAAATATGAAAAAGACGTGAATAACATAGTGTTTCTAACTGGATATTTTGTCTGTCTTACACTTAGTTGCTGTTAAAATAAACTTCCTTATATCAACTCACAGTACAAGTAGATAGCATTAAATAAGTAATTATTAGGCAGAATGAAAATTTAGCAGTCTTGAAGGCTTGTGTTGGTCAAATAATCTTTTCTTGTGGCTGAGCAGTCTGCGAAATCTCTAAATCTGAGAACTACTCTTCTCAACAACTCTAAAGCAATTCATCAACTCTGAAAATTTCATAAGTGGTGGCAGGGGGTGGAAATAGATGTTGAGTGGTAGACAGTGGACTGAAGGACTGGGGAAGGAGAAATTTGTCTAGCTACCAAAATGGCCAACTGACTGAACTTTTGCCACATAAAATGACTTTGACTGTTACAATCACTGAAATTTCCCTAAAGTGTCTGTCTTTGGACTTTAGCCCTGAAAGACAGATGCAGTTCTCATCTGTACCTTGCATCATGCAACCTAAAAGTACATTTTCTCCTTCAGAAGAAAAAAATCTATCAAAACATAAGGTATAGGGGAGAAGGAAAAGAACTGTAGGGAGAAGGGGAAAACAGAAATCCCCTTTATCTCTGTTCAAAGAGGATTGAAAGAAAAGTCCATTTGGCTTTGACTAAACTGAAATACCTTTTCCTATGTGCTTGGAATTCAGACACTTAAAAATAACCAGTAATTTCTATTGGGACTTCTTTACTAGTCTAGTAAATAGTACTTGTCATTGACTCACAGCTTTCTCTGAATTAGGAGTTGAGGGATGTGCTGGTGAGACTGATCACTGCAGCATCACTCACCCCTCTTAGCAAATTCACCTTTGGGCAGCTTTCCAGCAGGCATAGAATGGGATGGAGGAGCGGTAGGAGGAAACATGCTGAAGATATAGCCAGCAGAGATGGTACAAGCCAGATGTCTGTTGTGAATGTCTTGCTAAGCCCACCCACACAACTGTTTATTTTTGGCAACAAATCTGGCATTTGACTTCTTATCAATTGGTGCCAAACACCTGCCTGCAGCCAACTCAGACAGTTAGGCACAGAGGCAGAATAACCAACCACCCAATGAAAGTGTGTTTTCAGGGATGACAGGAAGTAATCAACGACAGAAGAATGTACACATATGTGTGTGCACATGCATATTCATCCTTTTACAGCCAAGTTCCTTTGCCAGAGTACTTTCACTTCCCACTGATATATTAGCCTTTAACTGAAAATCCCTTATTGGAGAGAGAACACATTTATACTAAGATGTAAAAGACTAATAGCAGAACCTTTCCCCAGGATTATTTTTTGCTAGTCAAAAGCTGCTGAGACACTAAAAAGGGAGAGTTTTAAGCCTCAGAAGGAAAAAAGGTAAAGAAAGTGTACTAAAGTTGTAGTAGGCACCCTTCAGCTATTTTGGCAAGGGTCAAGCTTAATGATTAAAATACAATTTAGTAGTATCTGGAAGGAGAAAGAATCTGGCCAATAAACATGGAATATTATGAGACATAAAAATGAGATATATTCAATCTATTGTTAGCAATCTTATAATCTAAAATAATAATGATATTCACTTTATCTTTTTACCATCCAGTAGAAAAATAATTCAAGGCAGGAATAACAATTATAATCCAAACTCATATTTTATCATACTTCATATTTGGGAAAGTTTTAAAATATTTACTCTCTAATTTAAAATGATTGGTAATGACTCATTGTCAAAAAGTGAGTGGAATTATATTTAAAAATAACAAAACCAAATTAATCAATCTTTTGTCTGAGAATGTTTCTAAACCAAGCAGCTTATACAGTCTCCTTTCTTTTAAATTTTTGCATACATTCTGAACTCTTTTCTATGGTTTTAACCTACAATCATAGATGATGAACCTGTCATTAAATTCGCTTGCAGCTAATATCAGTTTATCCCCAAGCATCAGACGCCAGATGTTTTTGGTAAGAAGAAAATTAATGGCCTAAATAATGAATCAATTGAGGAGCAGTGGCCATAATCCATCTGCTCTCTAAGCTAAGACCCTGAGTCAGGCTGGCTTCTGGCTACACAGAAAATTAATCAGTTGAAGAGTTAAACGGAGGACTCAAAGCCATTGTTTTGAGATGCCTCCGGGCACCCCAAAGCCACTCATTCTATAGGCTAGTCTTTGTACAGGAAATGAATAGGCAAACAAAAAGCAGGAGACTGAGAGAGAGCTGTATAGGATGAGCAATTTTGATTGACTGCCCCTTGTGTGCCCAAGGAGAGAATGACTAAATACGGACAGTGAGAGTCCAAGCCAAGCCTCCTCTATTTGGATGAAATAATATTCCCTAAACACATAATCCATTTTGATGACAGTGAAATTATTTATTTATTGGGTTTCACCCATTTGCCATTGTTGTCTTTACTCCTTTAACATTCCCTCCCAGTCTATAAACTGATATCTTATTGTGGTTTAATGTGAGGAATCAGTTTATATCAAACAAAATTCTTGCATATACATAAATTTTCTGAGGGCTTGAGGCTTCAGCCTATGACTTCTTGTTTTTTATTTCCATTTTTTTTCTGGATACTTGAAAAGCAAATTATAAGGGAGGCAATGAATGGCCTAATCGGGCACTTCCTCAAATGATGGTATGTGACTTGATTCATTCCTTTTTAAAGCCCTAAACTAACTTACATCATAGGCTTTACAGGGAAAACACAAAGCAGCTTTGATACTTCTTTTAAATTCTTTTTTTTTTTTTTTCTGTATGCGGGCCTCTCACTGTTGTGGCCTCTCCCATTGCAGAGCACAGTCTCCAGACGCCCAGGCTCAGCGGCCATGGCTAATGGGCCTAGTTGCTCCACAGCATGTGGGATCTTCCTGGACCGGGGCACGAACCTGTGTCCCCTGCATCGGCAGGCAGACTCTCAACCACTGCGCCACCAGGGAAGCCCAACTTTGATACTTGCATCTTGCATCCTCCCACACTTCCTATCACACCCCTCTAGGTGGTCACAAAGCACCGAGCTGATCTCCCTGTGCTATGCGGCTGCTTCCCACTAGCTTCCCACTAGCTATCTATTTTACATTTGGTAGTGTATATATGTCGATGCCACTCTCTCACTTTGTCCTAGCTTACCCTTCACCCTGCCCGTATCCTCAAGTCCATTCTCTAGCAGGTCTGCCTCTTTATTCGTCTCTTGCCCCTAGGTTCTTCTGAGCAATTTTTATTTATTTTTTTTAGATTCCATATATATGTGTTAGAGTATGGTATTTGTTTTTGTCTTTCTGACTTACTTCACTCTCTATGACAGTCTCTAGGTCCATCCACTTCATTACAAATAACTCAATTTTGTTTCTATTTATGGCTGAGTAAAATTCCATTGTATATATGTGCCGAAACTTTTTTATCCATTCATCTGTTAATGGACACTTAGGTGGCTTCCATGTCCTAGGTATTGTAAATAGAGCTGCAATGAATATTTTGGTACATGACTCTTTGAATTATGGTTTTCTCAGGGTATATGCCTAGTAGTGGGATTGTTGGGTCATATGGTAGTTCTATTTTTAGTTTTTAAGGAACCTCCATACTGTTCTGCATAGTGGCTGTATCAATTTACATTCCCACCAACAGTGCAAGAGTGTTCCCTTTTCTCCACAGCCCTTCCAGCATTTATTGTTTGTAGATTTTTGATTATGGCCATTCTGACCAGTGTGAGATGATATCTCTTGGTAGCATTTTTTTAACACCTTTATTAGAGTATAATTGCTTTACAATGGTGTGTTAGTTTCTGCTTTATAACAAAGTAAATCAGTTAAACATATACATATGCTCCCATATCTCTTCCCTCTTGTGTCTCCCTCCCTCCCACCCTCATTATCCCACCCCTCCAGGCGACCTCTTGCGTCTCCCTCCCACCCTCCCTATCCCACCCGTCTAGGTGGTCACAAAGCACCGAGCTGCTCTCCTGGTGCTATGCAGCTGATTCCAACTAGCTATCTATTTTACGTTTGTTAATATATGTATGTCCATGCCACTCTCTCACTTTGTCATAGCTTACCCTTCCCCCTTCCCATATCCTCAAGTCCATTCTCTAGTAGGTCTGTGTCTTTATTCCTGTCTTACCCCTAGGTACTTCATGATTTTTTTTTCTTAATTTCCGTATATATGTGTTAGCATATGGCATTTGACTTTCTCTTTCTGTCATACTTCACTCTGTATTACAGACTCTAGGTCCATCCACCTCACTACAAATAACTCAATTTCGTTTCTTTTTATGGCTGAGTAATATTCCATTGTATATATGTGCCATATCTTCTTTGTCCATTCATCCAATGATGGACACTTAGGTTGCTTCCATGTTCTGGTTATTGTAATTAGAGCTGCAATGAATATTTTGATAAATGACCCTCTTTGAAATATGGTTGTCTCAGGGTATATGTCCAGTAGTGGGATTGCTGGGTCCTATGGTAGTTCTATTTGTAGATTTTTAAGGAACCTCCATACTGTTCTCCATAGTGGCTGTATCAATTTACATTCCCTCCAGCAGTGCAAGAGTATTCACTTTTCTCCACACCCTCTCCAGCATTTATTGTGTAAAGATGTTTTGATGATGGCCATTCTGACCAGTGTGAGATGATATCTCATTGTAGATTTGATTTGCACTTCTCTAATGATTAATGATGTTGAGCATTCTTTCATGTGTTTGATGGCAATCTGTATATCTTCTTTGGAGAAATGTCTATTTAGGTCTTCTGCCATTTTTGGATGGGGTTGTTTGTTTTTGTTGTTATTGAGCTGCATGAGCTGCTTATAAAATTTGGAGATTAGTCCTTTTTCAGTTGCCTCATTTGAAAATATTTTCTCCCATTCTGAGGGTTGTCTTTTGGTCTTGTTTATGGTTTCCTTTGCTGTGTAAAAGCTTTTAAGTTTCATTAGGTCCCATTTGATTATTTTTGTTTTTATTTCCTTTTCTGTAGGAGGTGGGCAAAAAGTATCTTGCTGTGATTTATGTCAGATAGTGTTCTGCCTGTATTTTCCTCTAAGAGTTTGATAGTTTCTGACCTTATATTGAGGTCTTTAATCCATTTCCAGCTTATTTTTGTGTATGGTGTTAGGGAGTGATCTAATCTCATACTTTTACATGTAGCTGTCCAGTTTTCCCAGCACCATTTATTGAAGCGGCTGTCTTTTCACCACTGTTTATTCTTGCCTCCTTTATCAAAGTTAAGGTGACCATATGTGTGTGGGTTTATCTCTGAGCTTTCTATCCTGTTCCATTGATCTATATTTCTGGTTTTGTGCCAGTACCATACTGTCTTGATTACTGTAGCTTTGTAGTATAGTCTGAAGTCAGGCAGCCTGATTCCTCCAGCTCGATTTCTCATTCTCAAGATTGCTTTGGCTATTCGGGGTCTTTTGTATTTCTATACAAATTGTGAAATTTTTTGTTTTAGTTCTGTGAAACATGCCAGTGGTAGTTTGATAGGGATTGCATTAAATCTGTAGATTGCTTTGGTTAGTAGAGTCATTTTCACAATGGTGATTCCTCCAATCCAAGAACATGGTATATATCTCTCCGTCTATTTGTATCACCTTTAATTTCTTTCATCAGTGTCTTATAATTTTCTGCATACACTTCTTTTGTCTCCTAAGGTAGGTTTATTCCTAGATTATTTATTCTTTTTCTTGCAAAGGTAAATGGGAGTGTTTTCTTAATTTCAGTTTCAGATTTTTAATCATTAGTGTGTAGGAAAGCCAGAGATTTCTGTGCATTAATTTTGTATCCTGTTACTTTACCAAATTCATTGATTAGCTCTAGGAGTTTTCTGGTAGCGTCTTTACAATTCTCTTTGTATAATATCATGTCATCTGCAAACAGTGACAGCTTAACTTCTTTTCTGATTTGGATTAATTTTATTTCTTTTTCTTCTCTGATTGCTGTGGCTAAAACTTCTGAAACTATGTTGAATAATAGTGGTGGGAATGGGCAACTTTGTCTTGTTCTGGATCTTAGTGGAAATGGTTTCAGTTATTCACCATTGAGGACAATGTTGTATGTGGGTTTGTCATATACAGCCTGTATTATTTTGAGGAAATTTCCCTCTATGTCTACTTTCTGTAGGGATTGTATCATAAATGGGTGTTGAATTTTTTCAAAAGCTTTCTCTCCATCTATTGAGATGATAATATGTTTTTTATCCTTCCATTTCTTAATGTGGTGTATCACGTTAATTGACTTGCATATATTGAAGATTCCTTGCATTCCTGGGATAAACCCCACTTGATCATGGTGTATGATCCTTTAAATGTCCTGTTACATTTTGTTTGCTAGTATTTTGTTGAGGATTTTTGACTCCATGTTTATCAGTGATATTGGCCTGTAGTTTTAATTCTTTGTGACATCTTTGTCTGGTTTTGGTATCAGGTGATGGTGGCCTCATAGAATGATTTTGGGAGAGTTCCTCCCTCTGCTATATTTTGGAAGTTTGAGAAGGATAGGTTTTAGCTCTTCTCTAAATGTTTGATAGAATTTGGCTGTGAAGCCATCTGGTCCTCGGATTTTCTTTGTTGGGAAATTTTTAATCACAGTTTCAATTTCAGTGCTTGTGATTGGTCTGTTCATATTTTCTATTTCTTCCTGATTCAGTCTCGGCAGGTTGTGCATTTCTAAGAATTTGTCCATTTGTTCCAAGTTGTCCATTTTATTGGCATAGAGTTGCTTGTAGTAAAATCTCATGATCCTTTGTATTTCTGCAGTGTCAGATGTTACTTCTCCTTCATTTCTATTTCTATTGATTTGAGTCTTCTCCCTTTTATTCTTGATGTGTCTGGCTAATGGTTTATCAATTTTGTTTATCTTCTCAAAGAACCAGCTTTATCTTTTACTGATCTTCACTATCGTTTCATTCATTTCTTTTTCATTTATTTCTGATATGGTCTTTATGATTTCCTTCCTTCTGCTAACTTCGGAGTTTTTGTTCTTCTTACTCTAATTGCTTTAGGTGCAAGGTTAGTTTGTTTATTTGAGGTGTTTCCTGTTTCTTAACGTAGAATTGTATTGCTATGAACTTCCCTGTTAGAACTGCTTTTGCTGCATCCCATAGGTTTTGGGTCGTCCTGTCTCCCTTGTCTTATATTTCTAGGTATCTTTTGATTTCCTCTTTGATTTATTCAGTGATCATTTTGTTAAGTAGTGTGTTGTTTAGCCTCCTAGTGTTTGTATTTTATACAGAACTTTTCATGTAATTGATAGCTAGTCTCATAGCATTGTGGTCGGAAAAGATACTTAATATGATTTTAATTTTATTAAGTTTATCAAGGCTTGATTTGTGACCTAAGATATGATCTATCTTGGAGAATGTTCCGTGAGCCCTTGAGGAAAATGTGTATTCTGTTGTTTTTGGATGGAATGTCCTAAAAATATCAATTAACTCCATCTTATTTAATGTGTCATTTATAGCTTTTGTTTTCTTATTTATTTTCATTTTCGATGATCTCTCCATTGGTGAAAGTGGGGTGTTGAAGTCCCCTACTATATTTTTACCATCAATTTCCCCTTTCATGGCTGTTAGTATTTGCCTTTTGTATTGAGGTGCTCCTATGTTGGGTGAATAAATATTTACAGTTGCTATATCTTCTTCTTGGATTTGTCCCTTGATTACTAGGTAGTGTCCTTCTTTCTGTCTTCTAATAGTCTTTGTTTTAAAGTCTATTTTGTCTGATATGAGAATTACTAACCCAGCTTTCTCTTGATTTCCATTTGCATGGAATATCTTTTTCCATACCCTCAGTTTCAATCTGTATGTGTCCCTAGGTCTGAAGTGAGTCTCTTGTAGACAGCATATATATGTGTCTTGTTTTTTTTTTTCCATTCAGCCAGTCTGTGTGTTTTGTTGGGAGCATTTAATCCATTTACTTTTAAGGTAATTATGGATATGTATGTTCCTATTGCCATTTTCTTAATTGTTTTGGGTTTGTTTTGTAGATCTTTTCCTTCTCTTGTGTTTCTTGCATAGAGAATTGCCTTTAGCATTTGTTGCAAAGCTGGTTTGGAGGTGCTGAACTCTCTAAGCTTTTGCTTCACTGTAAAGGTTTTAATTTCTCCATCAAATCTGAATGATATCCTTGCTGGGCAGAGTAATCTTTGTTGTAGGTTTTTCTCCTTCATCACTTTAAGTATGTCCTGCCAGTCCCTTCTGACTTACAGAGTTTCTGCTGAAAGATAAGCTGTTATCCTTATGGGGATTCCCTTGTGTGTTATTTGTTGTTTTTTCCCTTGCTGCTTTTAATATGTTTTCTTAGTATTTAATTTGTGGTAGTTTGATTAATATGTGTCTTGTCATTTTTCCCCTTGGATTTATCCTGAATGGGACTCTGTGCTTACTGGGTTTGACTGACTATTTCCTTTCCTATATTAGTGAAGTTTTCAACTATAATTGCTTCAAATAGTTTCTCAGTCCCTTTCTTTTTCTCTTCTTCTACTGAGACCCCTATGATTCAAATGTTGGTACATTTCTTTTTGTCCCAGAGGTCTTTGAGAGTGTTCTCAGTTCTCTTCATTCTTTCCTTTTATTCTGCTCTTGGGTAGTTATTCCCACTATGTTATATTCCAGGTCACTTATCCATTCTTTTGCCTCAGTTATCCTTCTACTGATTCCTTATAGAGAAGTCTCCCTACAATCTACCTTCTCTCATTGTAGTTATGATTTGCATTTATCTAATGATTAATGATGTTGAGCATTCTTTCATGTGTTTGTTGGCGATCTGTATACCTTGTTTGGAGAAATGTCTATTTATGTCTTTTGCTCATTTTTAGTTTGGGTTGTTTGTTTTTTTGAAATTGAGCTGCATGCATTGCTTGTATGTTTTCTTGATTAATCTTTTGTCAGTTGCTCCATTGGCAAGTATTCTCTCCCATTCTGAGGATTGTCTTTTCATCTTGTTTATGGTTTTCTTTGCTGTGCAAAAGGTTTTAAGTCTCATTAGGTCCCATTTGTTTATTTTTGTTTCTGTTTTCATTTCTCTAGGAGGTGGGCCAAAAGGATGTTGCTGTGATTTCTGTCATAGAGTGTTCTGCCTATGTTTTCCTCTATGATTTTGATGGTGTCTGGCCTTACATTTAGGTCTTTATTCAATTTTGCATTCATTTTTGTGTATGGTGTTAGGAAGTGTTCTAATTGGGTGCTTTAACCTGTAGCTGTCCAGTTTTCACAGAACGACTTATGGAACAGAGAGTCTTTTCACCACCGTATATTCTTGCCTCCTTTAGAAAAGATAAGTTGTCCATATGTGCATGGGATTATCTCTGGGCTTTCTATCCAGTTCCATTGTTCTATATTTCTGTTTTTGTGCTAGTACTATACTGTCTTGATTACTGTAGATTTGTAGTGTAGTCTGAACTCAGGGAGCCTGATGCCACCAGCTCCATTTTTCTTTCTCAAGTTTGCTTTGGCTATGAGGGGTCTTTTATGTCTCCATACAAATTGTGAAAGTTTTTGTTCTACTTCAGAGAAAAATGCCAGTGGTCCTTTGATAGGGATTGCATTGAATCTGTATGTTGATTTGGGTAGTACAGTCATTTTCACAATGTTGATACTTCCCATCAAAGAACATGGTATATCTCTCCATCTATTTGTATCATTTTCAATTTCTTTCATTATTGTCTTACACATTTCGGCATACAGGCCTTTTGTATCTTTAGGTAGGTTTCTTCCTAGATATTTTACATTTTTGTTGCAATGTTAAGTGGGAGTGTTTTCTTAATTTCACTTTCAGATTTTTCATCTTTACTGTATAGTAAGGCAAGAGATTTCTGTACATTAATTTTGTATCCTGCTACTTTACCAAATTCATTGATTAGCTCTTGTAGTTTTCCAGTAGCATATTTAGGATTCTCTATGTGTAGTATTATGTCTTCTGCAAACAGTGACAGCTTTACTTCTTCTTTTCCAATTTGGATTCCTTTTATTTATTTTTCTTCTCTGACTGCTAGGGCTAAAACTTCCAAAACTATGTTGAATAATAGTGGTGAGAGTGTGCAACCTTTTCTTGTCCCTGATCTTACTGGAAATGGTTTCAGTTTTTCACCATTGAGAATGATGTTGGTTGTGGGCTTGTCATATATGGCTTTCATTATGCTGAGGAAAGTTCTCTCTATGCCTTGTCTCTGAAGTGTTTTTATCATAAATGTGGGTTGAATTTTGTTGAAAGCTTTTTCTGTATCTATTGAGATGATCATATGGTTTTTCTCCTTCAATTTGTTTATATGGTGTATCACTTTGATTAATTTACGTACATTGAAGAGCCCCTCTTTTCCTGGGGTAAACCCCACTTTATCATGGTGTATAATCCTTTAAATGTGCTGTTGGATTCAGTTTGTTGGTATTTTGTTGAGGAATTTCTCATCTATGTTCACCAGTCATACTGGCTTTTAGTTTTCTTTGTGACACCTTTCTCTGGTTTTGGTATAAGGGTGATGGCGGCATCGTTGAATGAATTAGGGAGTTTTCCTCCCTCTGCTATTTTTGGAAGAGTTTGAGAAGGATAGGTGTTAGCTTTTCTCTAAATATTTGATAGTGTTCACCTATGAAGCCATCTGTTTCTGGGTTTTTGCTTACTGGAAGATTTTTTTTATTAACATCTTTATTGGGGTATAATTGCTTTACAATGGTGTGTTAGTTTCTGCTTTATAACAAAGTGACTCAGTTATACATATACATATGTTCCCATATCTCTTCCCTCTTGCATCTCCATCCCTCCCACCCTCCCTATCCCACCCCTCCAGGCGGTCACAAAGCA
>NW_020174702.1:88133-88839 GCF_003031525.2 Neophocaena asiaeorientalis asiaeorientalis
CTCTCTCGCTTTGTCACGGCTCACCCTTCCCCCTCCCCATATCCTCAAGTCCATTCTCCAGTAGGTCTGTGTCTTTATTCCTGTCTAACCCTTAGGTTCTTCAGGACATTTTTTTCCTTAAATTCCATATATATGTGTTAGCATACGGTATTTGTATTTCACTTTCTGACATACTTCATTTGTATGACAGACTATAGGTCTATCCACATAATTACAAATAGCTCAATTTCGTTTCTTTTTATGGCTAAGTAATATTCCATTGTATATATGTGCCACATCTTCTTTATCCATTCATCCATAGATGGGCACTTAGGTTGTTTCCATCTCTGGGCTATTGTAAATAGAACTGCAATGAACATTTTGATACATGACTCTTTTTTTTCTTTTTTTTACACGACTTGTTATTAAGTAGTGTATTGTTTAGCCTCCATGTGTTTGTAATTTTTACAGATCTTTTCCTGTAATTGATATCTAGTCTTATGGCATTGTGGTAAGAAAAGACACTTGATACAATTTCAATTTTCTTAAATTTACCATGGCTTGATTTGTGACCCAAGATATGATCTATCCCAGACAATGTTCCATTAGCACTTGAGAAGAAAGTGTATTCTGTTTTTTTCGGATGGATTATCCTATAAATATCAATTAAGTGCATCTTGTTTAATGTATCATTTAAAACTTGTGTTTCCTTATTTATTTTCATTTT
>NW_020174702.1:94163-127640 GCF_003031525.2 Neophocaena asiaeorientalis asiaeorientalis
CATATGGTTTTTCTCCTTCAATTTGTTTATATGGTGTATCACTTTGATTAATTTACGTACATTGAAGAGCCCCTCTTTTCCTGGGGTAAACCCCACTTTATCATGGTGTATAATCCTTTAAATGTGCTGTTGGATTCAGTTTGTTGGTATTTTGTTGAGGAATTTCTCATCTATGTTCACCAGTCATACTGGCTTTTAGTTTTCTTTGTGACACCTTTCTCTGGTTTTGGTATAAGGGTGATGGCGGCATCGTTGAATGAATTAGGGAGTTTTCCTCCCTCTGCTATTTTTGGAAGAGTTTGAGAAGGATAGGTGTTAGCTTTTCTCTAAATATTTGATAGTGTTCACCTATGAAGCCATCTGTTTCTGGGTTTTTGCTTACTGGAAGATTTTTTTTATTAACATCTTTATTGGGGTATAATTGCTTTACAATGGTGTGTTAGTTTCTGCTTTATAACAAAGTGACTCAGTTATACATATACATATGTTCCCATATCTCTTCCCTCTTGCATCTCCATCCCTCCCACCCTCCCTATCCCACCCCTCCAGGCGGTCACAAAGCACCGAGCTGATATCCCTGTGCTATGCAGCTGATTCCCACTAGCTATCTACCTTACGTTTGGTAGAGTATATATGTCCATGCCACTCTCTCGTTTTGTCAGAGCTCACCATTCCCCCTCCCCATATCCTCCAGTCCATTCCCTAGTAGGTCATGCCTTTATTCCTGTCTTACCCCTAGGTTCTTCATGACATTCAGGACATTTTTTTCCTTAAATTCCATATATATGTGTTAGCATACGGTATTTGTATTTCACTTTCTGACATACTTCATTTGTATGACAGACTATAGGTCTATCCACATAATTACAAATAGCTCAATTTCGTTTCTTTTTATGGCTAAGTAATATTCCATTGTATATATGTGCCACATCTTCTTTATCCATTCATCCATAGATGGGCACTTAGGTTGTTTCCATCTCTGGGCTATTGTAAATAGAACTGCAATGAACATTTTGATACATGACTCTTTTTTTTCTTTTTTTTACACGACTTGTTATTAAGTAGTGTATTGTTTAGCCTCCATGTGTTTGTAATTTTTACAGATCTTTTCCTGTAATTGATATCTAGTCTTATGGCATTGTGGTAAGAAAAGACACTTGATACAATTTCAATTTTCTTAAATTGCCAAGGCTTGATTTGTGACACAAGGTATGATCTATCCTGGAGAATGTTCCATGAGCACTTGAGAAAAATGTGTATTCTGTTGTTTTTGGATGGAGTGTCCTATAAATATCAATTAAGTCCATCTTGTTTAATGTATCATTTAAATCTTGTGTTTCCTTATTTATTTTCATTTTATGATCTGTCCGTTGGTGAAAGTGCGGTGTTAAAGTCCCCTACTATGAATGTGTTACTGTTGATTTCCCCTTTTATGGTTGTTAGTATTTGCCTTATGTATTGAGGTGCTCCTATGTTGGGTGCATAAATATTTACAATTGTTATATCTTCTTCTTTGATCAATCCCTTGATCATTATGTAGTGTCCTTCTTTGTCTCTTCTAATAGTCTTTATTTTAAAGTCTATTTTGTCTGATATGAGAATTGCTACTCCAGCTTTCTTTTGGTTTCTATTTGCATGGAATATCCTTTTTCCATCCCCTTACTTTCAGTCTGTATGTGTCTCATGGTCTGAAGTGGGTCTGTTGTAGACAGCATATATATGCATCTTGTTTTTGTATCCATTCAGCCAATCTGTGTCTTTTGGTGGGATCATTTAGTTCATTCACATTTAAGGTAATTATCAATATGTATGTTCGTATTCCCATTTTCTAAATTGTTTTGAGTTCATTATTGTAGGTCTTTTCATTCTCTTGTCTTTCTTGCCTAGTGAAGTTCCTTTAGCATTTGTTGTAAAGCTGGTTTGGTGGTGCTGTACTCTCTCAGCTTTTGCTTGTCAGTAAAGGTTTTAATTTCTCCATCAAATCTGAAAGAGATCCTTGCTGTGTAGAGTAATCTTGGTTGCAGCTTTTTCTCCTTCATCACTTTCAGTATGTCCTGCCACTCCCTTCTGGCTTGCAGAGCTTCTGCTGAGAGATCAGCTGTTAACATTATGGGGATTCCTTTGTGTGTTATTTGTTGTTTTTCCCATGCTGATTTTAATATGCTTTCTTTGTATTTAATTTTTGACAGTTTTATTGATATGTGTCTTGGCGTATTTCTCCTTGGATTTATCCTGTATGGGACTTTCTGTGGTTCCTGGAATTGATTAACTATTTCCCTTCCCATAATAGGGAAGTTTTCAACTATAATCTCTTCAAATAATTTCTCAGTCCCTTTCATTTTCTCTTCTTCTTCTGGAGCCCATATAATTCGAATGTTGGTGCATGTAATGTTGTCCCAAAAGTCTCTGAGACTGTTCTCAGTTCTTTTCATTTTTTTTCTTTATTCTGTTCTGCAGTAGTTATTTCCACTATTTTATCTTCCAGGTCACTTATCCGTTCTTCTGCCTCAGTGATTCTGCTATTGATCTCATCTAGAGTATTTTTCATTTCATTTATTCTGTTGCTCATCATTGTTTGTTTCATCTTTAGTTCTTCTAGGTCCTTGTTAAATGTTACTTGCATTTTGTCTATTCTATTTCCAAGATTTTGGATCATCTTTACTACCATTATTCTGAATTCTTTTTCAGGTAGACTGCCTATTTCCTCTTCATTTGTTAGGTCTGGTGCGTTTTTACCTTGCTTCTTCATCTGCTGTGTGTTTTTCTGTCTTCTCGTTTTGTTTATCTTATTGTGTTTGGAGTCCCCTTTTTTCAGGCTGCACATTACTAGTTCCCATTGTTTTTGGTGTCTGTCCCCAGTGGCTAAGGTTGGTTCAGTGTGTTGTGTAGCCTTCCTGGTGGAGGGGACTAGTGCCTATGTTCTGGTGGATGAGGCTGGATCTTGTCTCTCTGGTGGGCAGGTCCACGTCTGGTGGTGTGCTTTGGGGTGTCTGTGGACTTATTATGTTTGTAGGATGCCTCTCTGCTAATGGGTGGGTTTGTGTTCCTGTTTTGCTAGTTGTTTGGCATAGGGTTTCCAGCACTGTAGCTTGCTGGTCGTTGAGTGAAGCTGGCTGCTGGTGTTGAGATGGAGATCTCTGGGAGATTTTCACCATTTGATATTATGTGGAGCTGGGAGGTCTCTTGTTGACCAGTGTCCTGAATTTGGCCCTCCCACCTCAGAGGCACAGCAATGACTCATGGCTGCCGCACCAAGAGCCTTTCATCCACACGGCTCAGAATAAAAGGGAGAAAGTGTAGATAGAAGGAATTAGTAGAAGTAGGAAGAAAGAAAGAAAGAAAGAAAGAAAGGAAAGGAGGGAAGGAAGGAAGGTAGGAAGGAAGGAAGAAAGAAAGAAAGAAGTCAGAAAGAAAGAAAAAATAAAGAAGGAAAGAAAGAAAGAATGAAAAAAGAAAGAAGGAAAGAAGGAAAGAAAACAGGAAGGAGGGACTGAGGGATGGTGGGAGGATGGAAGGAAGGAAGGAAAGAAGAAAGAAAGAAAGACGATAAAGTAAAATAAAGTAAAGTAAAATATAACAAAGTTATTAAATTAAAAAATAATTATTAAGAAAAAAAATGGACGGATAGAACTTTAGGACAAATGGTGGAAGCAAAGCTATACAAACAAAATCTCACACAGAAGCATACACATACACACTCACAAAAAGAGGAAAAGGGGAAAAAGCCATAAATCTTGCTTTCAAAGTCCACCTCCTCAATTTGGGATGATTCGTTGTCCAAAGGAGGGAAGGAAAGAAAGAAAGAAAGGAAGAAAGAAAGAAAGAAAGAAAGAAAGAAAGAGGATAAGGTACAATGAAATACAGTTATTAAATTAAAAGTAATTATTAAGAATAAATTTTTTTTAAAAAAAGGACGGATTTAACCATAGGACAAATGGTGGAAGCAAAGCTATACAGACAAAATCTCAAACTTTTAGCTGCAGCTCGTGCCCATCTCTGAATTTCCTTTAAGCAGAGCTCTTAATCCCCTCTCCTTGCACACCAGGAAACAAAGAGGGAAGAAAAAGTCTCTTGCCTCTTCTGCAGCTCCAACCTTTACCCAGACTCCCTCCCGGCTAGTCATGCTACACTAACCCCTTTAGGCTGTGTTCCCACAGCCAACCCCAGTCCTCTCGCTGCGCTCCAACCAAAGCCCGAGCCTCAGCTCGCAGCCCCGCCGCCCCGGTGGGTGAGCAGACAAGCCTCTCAGGCTGGTGAATGCTGGCTGGCACTGATCCTCTGTGCGGGAATCTCTCTGCTTTGCCCTCCACACCCCTGTTGATGTGCTCTTCTCCATGACTCCGAAGCTACCCACTCTGCCACCTGCTGTCTCCACCTGCGAAGGGGCTTCCTAGTGTGTGGAAACATTTCCTCATTCACAGCTCCCTCCCACTGGTGCAGGTCCTGTCCCTATTCTTTTGTCTCTGTTTTTTCTTTTGCCCTACTGAGGTATGTGGGGAGTTTCTTGCCTTTTGGGAGGTCTGAGGTCTTCTGCCAGCATTCAGTAGGTGTTCTATAGGAGTTGTTCCACGTGTATATGTATTTCTGGTGTATCTGTGGGGAGGAAGGTGATCTCCGCATCTTACTTTTCTGCCATTTTCAGAACACCTCTACTCGAAGATTTTTAATCACAGTTTCAATTTCAGTGCTTGTAATTGTCTGCTCATATTTTCTATTTTTTCCTGGTTCAGTCTCAGAAAGTTGTGCATTTCTAAGAATTTGTCCATTTCTTCCAGGTTGTCCATTTTTTTGGCATATAGTTGCTTGTAGTAATCTCTCAGGATCCTTTGTATTTCTGCAGTGTCAGTTGTTACTTCCTCTTTTTCATTTCTAATTCTACGATTTGAGTCTTCTCCCTTTTTTTCTTGATGAGTCTGGCAAATGGTTTATCAATTTTTTTGTCTTCTCAGAGGACCAGCTTTTTGTTTTATTGATCTTTGCTATCGTTTTCCTCAATTCTTTTTCATTTATTTCTGATCTGATCTTTATGATTTCTTTCCTTCTGCTAACTTTGGGGTATTTTTGTTCTTCTTTCTCTAATTGCTTTAGGTGTAAGGTTAGGTTGTACATTTGAGTTGTTTCATGTTTCTTAAGGTAGGATAGTATTGCTATACACTTTGCTCTTAGAACTGCTTTTGCTGCTTCCCATAGGTTTGGGTTGTTGTGTTTTTATTTTTTTATTTCAAGGAGTATTTTGTTTTCCTGTTTGATTTTTTTGGTGATCTCTTGTTTACTAACTAGTGTGTTGTTTAGCCTCCTTGAGTTTTATTACTTACATATTTTTTCCTGTAATTGATACCTAGTCTCATAGTGCTGTGATCGGAAAAGATACTTGATACAATTTCAATTTTCTTAAATTTAGCAAGACTTGATTTGTGAACCAAGATATGATCTATCCTGGAGAATGTTCCATGAGCACTTGAGAAGAATGTGTATTCTGTTGTTTTTGGATGGAGTGTCCTATAAATATCAATTAAATCCATCTTGTTTAATGTATCATTTAAAACTTGTGTTTCCTTATTTATTTTCATTTTGGATGATCTCTGTATTGGAGAAAGTGGGGTGTTAAAGTCCCCTACTATGAATGTGTTACTGTCGATTTCCCTTTTTATGGCTGTTAGTATTTGCCTTATGCATTGAGGTGCTCCTGTGTTGACTGCATAAATATTTACAATTGTTATATCTTCTTGGATTGATCCCTTGATCCCTATGTACTGTACTTCTTTGTGTATTCTAATAGTCTTTGTTTTAAAGTCTATTTTGTCTGATATGAGAATTGCTACTCCAGCTTTCTTTTGATTTCCATTTGCACAGAATATCTTTCTCCATCCCCTCACTTTCAGTCCGTATCTGTTCCAACGTCTGAAGTGGATCTGTTGTAGACAGCATATATATTGGTCTTGTTTTTGTATCCATTCAGCCAGTCTATGTCTTTTGGTTGGAGCATTTAATCCATTTACATTTAAGGTAATTATTCATATGTATGTTCCTATTATCATTTTCTTTATTGTTTTGGGTTTATTATTGTAGCTCTTTTCTTTCTCTTGTGTTTCCTGCCTAGAGTAGTTCCTTTAGCATTTGTGGTAAAGCTGGTTTTAGTGGAACTGAATTCTCTTAGCTTTTGCTTGTCTCTAAAGCTTTTAATTTCTCCATCAAATCTGAATGAGATACTTGCTATGTAGAGTAATCTTTGCTGTAGGTTTTTCTCCTTCATCACTTTAAATATGTCCTACCACTCCCTTCTGTTTTGCAGAGTTTCTGCTGAAAGATCAGCTGTTAACCTTATTGGGACTACCTTGTGTGTTATTTTTCCCTAGCTGGTTTTACTTTTGCTTTTTGTAGTTAATTTTTGATAGTTTGATTAATCTGTGTCTAACTGTGTTTCTCCTTGAATTTTTCCTGTATCAGACTCTCTATGCCTCCTGGACTCGATTATTTCCTTTCCCATATTAGGGAAGTTTTCACCTATAATCTCTTCAAATATTTTCTCAGTCCCTTTCTTTTCCTCTTCTTATTTTGGGACCCTTATTATTCGAATGTTGGTGCATTTAATGTTGTCCCAGAACTCTCTGAGATTGTCCTCAATTCTTTTCATTCCTTTTTCTTTATTCTTCTCTGCAGTAGTTATTTCCACTATTTTATCTTCCAGGTCACTTATCCGTTCTTCTGCCTCAGTTATTCTGCTATTGATCCCTTCTACAGTATTCTTAATTTCATTTATTGTGTTCTTCATCATTGCTTGTTTCCTCTTTAGTTCTTCTAGTTTCTTGTTAAATGTTTCTTGCATTTTCTCTATTCTATATCCAAGATTTTGGATTATCTTTACTATCATTATTCTGAATTCTTTTTCAGGTAGACTGCCTATTTCCTCTTCATTTGTTAAGTCTTCTGGGTTTTTACCTTGCTCCTTCATCTGCTGTGTGTTTTTCTGTCTTCTCATTTTGCTTATCTTACTGTGTTTTGCATCTCCACTTCGCAGGCTACAGGTTTGTAGCTTCTGTTGTTTTTCTTGTCTGTCCCCAGTGATTAATTTTGGACCAGTGGGTCATATAGGCTTCCTGGTGGATGTGAACAGTTCCTGTGTTCTGGTGGATGAGGCTGGATCTTGTCTTTCTGTTGTGAAGGTCCATGTCTGGTGGTGTGTATAGGGGTGTCTGTGGCCTTATTATCATTTCAGGCAGCCTATCTGCTAATGGATGGAGTTGTGTTCCTGACTTGCTAGTTGTTTTCATAGGGTGTCCTGCATGGTAGCTTGTTGGTCATTGCGTGGAGCTGGGTCTTGGCACTGAGATTGGGATTTCTGTGAGTTTTTCGCCATTTGATATTACATGGAGCTGGAGGTCTCTTGTGGACCAGTGTCCTAAACTTTGCTATCCCGCCTCCATGGCAGAGCCCTGACACCTGGCTTTAGCACCAAAAGCCTGTCCTCTGAACAGTTTAGAATATAAAGGAGAAAAAAAAGGAAAGAAAGAAGAACGTAAAGTAAAATAAAATAAAACAAAGAAGTTCTTAAAATAAAAAATAAAAAGTAATTATTAAGAAAAAAAATATTTAAGTAATTAAATAAAAAACAAAACTGACAGAGAGAACCCTAGGCCAAACGGTGAAAGGAAAGCTATACAGACAAAATCACATACAGAAGCATACACATAAACACTCACAAAAAGAGAAAAAGGAAAAAAAATATATATCATTGCTCACAAAGTCCACCTCCTCAATTTTGGATGATTTGTTGTCTATTCAGGTATTCCACAGATGCAGGGTACATCAAGTTTACTGTGGAGATTTAATCCGCTCCTCCTGAGGCTGCTGAGAGATATTTCCCTTTCTCTTCTTTATTCACACAGCTCCCAGGGTTCAGCTTTGGATTTGGACCCACTTCTGTGTGTAGGTTGTCTGAGGGCATCTGTTCTTCGCTCAGAGAGGACGTGGTTAAAGAGCAGCTGATTCATGTTCTCTGGCTCACTCATACCAGGGGAAAGGAGGGGTACAGATGAGTGGCGAGCTTCCAGTGGCAGAGGCTGGTGTGATGTTGCAACAGCCTGAGGAGCATCATGTGTTCTTCTGAGGAAGTTGTCCCTGGATCACAGGACCCTGGCAGTGGTGGGCTGCACAGCCTCCCAGGAGGGGAACTGTGGATAGTGGCCTGTGCTTGCACACAGGCTTTTTGGTGGCTGCATCAGCAACCTTAGCATCTTATGCCCGTCTCTGGGGTGTGCACTGATAGCCATGGCTCACACTCATCTCTGGAGCTCCTTTAACGGTGTTCTTAATCCCCTCTCTTCATGCACCAGGAAACAAAGAGGCAAGAAAAAGTCTCTTGTCTCTCTGCCAGCACCACTTTTTGAAGAGGCTGTCTTTTCTCCACTGTATAGTCTTCCCTCCTTTATCAAAAATAAGGTGACCATATGTGTGTGGGTTTATCTCAGGGTTTTCTCTCTTGTTCCATTTATTTATACTTCTATTTTTGTGCCAGTCACATACTGTCTTGATTACTGTAGCTTTGTAGAATAGTCTGAAGTCCGGGAGCCTGATTCCTCCAGCTCCATATTTCTTTCTCAATATTGCTTTGGCTATTCATTGTCTTTTGTGTTTCCATACCAATTGTGAATTTTTTGTCTACTTCTGTGAACAATGCCATTGGTAGTTTGATAGGGATTGCACTGAATTTGTCGATTTCTTTGGGTAGTATAGCCATTTTCACAATGTTGATTATTCCAATCTAATAATATGGTATACGTCTCCATCTGTTTTATCACCTTTAATTTCTTTCATCAGTGTCTTATAGTTTTATGCATACAGGTCTTTTGTCTCCTTAGGTAGGTTTATTCCTACGTATTTCATTCTTTTTGTGTCAACCATGTATGGGAGTGTTTCCTTAATTTCTCTTTCAGATTTTTCATCGTTAGTGTATAGGAATTCAAGAGTTTTCTGTGCATTAATATTTTACTGTGCTACTTTACCAAATTCGTTGATTACCACTAGTAGATTTCTGGTAGCATCTTTAGGATTCTCAATGTGTAGTATATTGTCATCTGCAAACAATGACTGCTTTAATTCTTCTTTGCCAATTTGAATTCATTTTCTTTTTCTTCTCTGACTTTTGTGTCTAAAACTTGCAAAACTATGTTGAATAATAGTGGTGAGAGTGGAAAATCTTGTCTTGTTCCTGATCTTAGTGGAAATGCTTTCAGTTTTTCATCATTGAGAATGATGTTGCCTGTGGGTTTGTTATATATGGCCTTAATTAAGTTGCCATAAGTTCACTCTATGCATACTTTCTGGAGGGTTTTTATCATAAGTGGGTGTTGAATTTTCTCGAAAGATTTTTTTGCATCTATTGAGATGATCATATTTTTTTTCTCCTTCCATTTGTTAATATGGTATATCACATTGATTTGCATATACTGAACAATCCTTGCTTTCCTGGGATAAACCCCACTTGATCATGGTGTATGATCTTTTAACTGTGCTGTTGGATTCTGTTTGCTAGTATTTTTTGAGTATTTTTACATGTATGTTCATCAGTGTTATTGGCTTGTAGTTTTCTTTCTTTGTGACATCTTTGTATGGTTTCAGTATCAGGGTTATGGTGGCTTCGTAGAATGTGTTTGTGAGTGTTCCTCCCTCTTCTATATTTCGGAAGAGTTTCAGAAGGATAGGCGTTATCTCTTCTCAAAATGTTTGATAGATTTCACCTGTGAATCTATCTGGTCCTGGGCTTTTGCCTGTTGGAGGATTTTTAATCACAGTCTCAATTTCAGTGTTTGTCATTGCTCTGTTTATCTTTTCTATTTCTTCCTGGTTCAGTCACAGAAGGTTGTGTTTTTCTAAGAATTTGTCCATTTCTTCTGGGTAGTCCATTTTATTGGCATATAAATGCTTGTAGTAATCTCTCATGATAATTTGTATTTCTGTATTGTCAGTTGCTATCTCTTCTTTTCATTTCTAATTCTATTGATTTAAGTCTTTTCCCTTTTCTTCTTGATGCGTCTGGCAAAAGGTCTATCAATTTTGTTTCTCTTCTCAAAAAAACAGCTTTTTGTTTTATTGATCTTTGCCATCGTTTTCTTCATTTCTTTGTCATTTATTACTGATCTGATCTTCATGATTTCTTCTGCTAACTTTGGGGTATTTTTGTTCTTCTTTTTCTAATTGCTCTAGGTGTAAGGTTAGATTGTTTATTTGAATTGTTTCTTGTTCCTAGAGGTAGAATTGTATTGCTATAAACTTCCCTCTTAGAACTGCTTTTGATGCATCCCATAGGTTTTACGATTGTCGTGTTCCATTGTCATTATTTTCTTGCTATTTTTTGATTTCCTCTTTGATTTTTTCAGTGACCTCTTGGCTATTAAGTAGTGTATTGTTTAGCCTCCATGTGTTTGTATTGTTTACAGATATTTTCCTGTAATTGATATCTAGTCTCATAGCACTGTGGTCAGAAATGATACTTGATGTGATTTCAATTTTCTTAAATTTACCAAGACTTCATTTGTGACCCAAGATATGATCTATCCTGAAGTATGTTCCATGAGCACTTGAGAAGAAAGTGTATTCTGTTGTTTTGGATGGAATGTACTATAAATATCAGTTAAGTTCATCTTGTTTAATGTATCATTTAAAGATTGTGCTTCCTTACTAATTTTCATTTTGGATGATCTGTCCATTGTTGCAAGGCGAGTGTTAACGTCCCCTATTATGATTGTGTTATTGTTGATTTCCCTTTTATGGCTGTTAGCATTTGCCTTATGTATTGAGGTGCTCCTAGGTTGAGTGCATAAATATGTACAATTGTAATATCTTCTTCTTGGGTTGATCCCTTGATCATTATGTAGTGTCCTTCTTTATCTTTTGTAATAGTCTTTGTTTTAAAGTATTTTGTATGATATGAGAATTGCTACTCCAGCTTTCTTTTGATTTCCCTTTGCATGGAATATTTTTTCCATCTCCCCACTTTCAAACTGTATGTGTCCCTAGGTCTGAAATGGGTATCTTGTAGACAGCTTATATATAGGTCTTATTTTTGTTTCCATTCAGCCAGTCTGTGTCTTTTGGTTGGAGTATTTAATCCATTTACATGTAGGGTAATTATAAATATGTATGTTCCTATTACCATTTTCTTAGTTGTTTTGGTTTATTATTGTAGGTCTTTTCCTTCTCTTGTGTTTCCTGCCTAGGGAAGTTCCTTGAGCATTTGTTGTAAAGCTGGTTGGTGGTGCTGAATTCTCTTAGCTGTTGCTTGTCTGTAATGGTTTTAATTTCTCTGTTGAATTGGAATGAGATCCTTGCTGGGTACAGTAATTTTGGTTGTAGCTTTTTCCCTTTCATCAGTTTAAATATGTCCTGCCACTCCCTTCTGGGTTGCAGAGTTTCAGCTGAAAAATCAGCTGTTAACCTTATGGGTATTCCCTTGTATGTTATTTGTTGCTATTCCTTTGCTGCTTTTAATATTTTTTCTTTGTTTTTAAATAGTTTTAGTAATACGTGTCTTGGTGTGTTTCTCCTTGGATTTATCCTGTATGGGACTCTCTGCACTTCCTGGGTTTGACTGACTATTTCCCTTTCCATATTAAGGAAGGTTTCAACTATAATCTCTTCAAATATTTTCTCAGCCCCTTTTTTTTTCCCTTCTTCTAGGACCTGTATGATTCAAATGTTGTTGCATTTCATGTTGTCCCAGAATTCTCTTTGACTGTCCTCAATTCTTTTCTTTCTTTTTCTTTTTTCTGCTTGTGGTAGTAATTTCCACTATTTTATCTTCCAAGTCACGTTTCCATTCTTCTGCCTCTGTTATTCTGCTATTGATTCCTTCTAGAGAATATTTAATTTCACTTATTTTGTTGTTTACCATTTTTGCACTTTAGTTATTCTAGGTCCTTGTTAAAGGTTTCTTGTATTTTCTCCATTTTATTTCCAAGATTTTGGATCATCTTTACTCTCATTACATTCAATTATTTTTCAGGTAAACTGCCTATTTCCTCTTCATTTGTTTGGTGTGGTGCTTTTTTTCCTCCCTCCTTCATCTGCTGTGTTTCTCTGTCTTTTCATTTTACTTAACTTACTGTGTTTGCGGTCTCCTTTTCGCAGGCTGCAAGTTTGTAGTTCTCATTGTTTTTGGTGTCTGATCCAGTGCCTAAGGTTTGTTCAGTGGGTTGTGTAGGCTTCCTGCTCTAGGGGAGTAGTGCCTGTGGTCTGGTGGTTGAGGCTAGTTCTTGTCTTTCTGTTGGGCAGGACCGCGTCCAGTGTTGTTTTTGGGGTATGTGACCTTGTTGTAATTTTAGGTAGCCTCTCTGCTAATGTGTGGTGTTGAGTTCCTGTCTTGCTTGTTGCTTGGCATAGTGTGTCCAACACTGTAGCTTGCTGGTAATTGAGTGGAGTTTGGCCTTAGCTTTAAGATGGAGATCTCTGGGAGAGCTTTTGCCCTTTGATATTACATGGAGCCAGGAGGTCTCTGGTGGACCAATGTCCTGGACTTGGCTTTCCCACCTCAAAGGCACAGGACTGACACTTGGCTGGAGCATGAAGACCCTGTCACCCACATGGCTCAGAAGAAAAGGGGGAAAAAAGGAAAGAAATAAAGAAATGTAGAATAAAATAAAATAAACTTATTGAAATAAAAAATGATTATTAAAAATTAAAAAGTAACCAGAAAAATAAAGAAGAGAACAACCAAACCAAAAACAAATCCATCAATGAAAACAAGTGCTGAAAGCTTCCCAAAAAAAAAAAAAAAAAAATGGTAAAAGTAAAGCTATACAGACATAATCACAGAAAGAAGTATACACATACACACTAACAAAATGAGAAAAAAGAAAAAAATATATATCTATATATAGAAAAAAAGGAGTTAGAGAACAACCAAATCAATAAACAAATCTTCTAATGATATTAAACTCTAAATACTAAACTAAGATAAACATTAAACCAGGAACAAGTTAGATGCAGAAAGCAGACTCCAAGTCTACAGTTGCTCCCATAGTCCAACGTCTCAATTTTGGGATGATTTGTTGTTTCTTCAGGTATTCCACAATACAGGGTACATCTAGTTGTTGAGATTTAATCTGCTGCTCCTGAGGCTGCTGGGAGAGATTTCTCTTTCTCTTCTTTGTTTGCACAACTCCTGGGGTTCAGCTTTGAATTTGTCCCGACCTCTGCATGTTGGTCGACTAAGGGTGTTTACTCTTCACTCAGACAGTATGGGGTTAAAATAGAAGCAGATTAGGGGGCTCTGGCTTCCTCAAGCTGGGTGAAGGGAAGGGTATGGAATGCAGGGCAAGCCTGTGGCAGCAGAGGCCAGCATAATGTTCCATCAGCCTAGGGCACACCATGTGTTCTCCCTGGGAAGTTGTCCCTGGATCATGGGACCCTGGCAGTGATGGACTGCACAGGCTCACAGGAAGGGAGATGTGGATAGTGAGCTGTGCTTGCACACAGGCTCATTGTTGACTGCAGCAGCACCCCTTGCATTTCATGCCCATCTCTGGTGTCCAT
This sequence comes from Neophocaena asiaeorientalis asiaeorientalis, assembly GCF_003031525.2. Lineage (NCBI taxonomy): Eukaryota > Metazoa > Chordata > Mammalia > Artiodactyla > Phocoenidae > Neophocaena > Neophocaena asiaeorientalis. The sequence continues at coordinate 107,694 of NW_020174702.1, forward strand.
GCTTATAGCCACGGATAGTGCCCATCTCTGGAGCTTATTTAGGTAGTGCTCTGAATCTCTTCTCCTCATGCACCCCAAAGCAATGGTCTCTTACCTCTTTGGCAGGTCCAGACTTTTTCCTGGTTTCCCTCACACGTAGCTGTGGTGCACTAGCCCCCTTCAGGAGGTGTTCATGCAACCAACCCCAGTCCTCTCCCTGGGATATGAATTCTGAAGCCAGTGCCTCAGCTCCCAGCCCCCATCCATCCCAGCGGGTCAGCAGACAAGCATCTCTGGCTGGTGAGTGCTGGTTGGCACTGATCCTCTGTGTGAGAATCTCTCTGCTTTGCCCTCTGCACCCCTGTTGCTGCTCTCTCCTCTGTGGCTCTGAAGCTTTCCCCCCCGCCCACCCCCTATCTCCACCAGTGAAGGGATTTCCTAGTGTGTGGAGAATTTTCCTCCTTCACAGCTCCCTCCCAGAGGTGCAGGTCCCGGCCCTATTCTTTTGTCTTTGTTTTCTCTTTTTTCCCTACCCAAGTATGTTGGGAGTTTCTTGCCTTTGGGGAAGTCTGACGTCTTCTGCCAGCCTTCAGTAGGTGTTCTGTAGGAGTTGCTCCACATGTAGGTGTATTTCTGTTGTATTTGTGGGGATAAAGGTGATCTCCATGTCTTACTCCTCTGCCATCTTGAAGGTCTCCTCCATGAAGGAGGAGTCTAAAACTATTTAAATCAGAGTTTAAATCAGAGTCTAAAAACCTCAAAATACCAAAAGCAAATTTTACTTCTTCATATAGCACTGCTCTAAGAAACCACTGTATCTCTCACCTGTACCTCCTATCTTCTGCTAAACTCACAGAAATAGGGTCATAGTGAGAATACCCAGTCTGACCCTTGGTTGGAACACTGTTGATAAATCAGCAGTCTCCAGGGCATAGAAGAAATGAGGGTCCCATGATCCCTCCTTGGTTCTAGCCATTGCCTAAAAATTGCCTGACTCCCAGGTGAAAGTGGTCAGTTTTCCTCAACAAAACATGCTGCATGGTTGCCTACACAAACATGCCCACACACATGCACAAACACACATCTCATCCACAAAAGTCGTCAAAACGTCCCTGTTCATGATCAGGATTTTGTATGCCAGTGGGTCCTCGGAAATTATCTGGTTAGAGGTGGACCACCTTCCATTGGTCTAAGTAAAGTGTCCCTAACATAAGTCCACTCTGCCTACTACTTATGGGTGCAGGAATGTGGAGTTATGACTTTCCACATGCAGAAATTGTACCACCAGATAAACACTCTTTGACATCAGATTTCACTTACCACTAGCACTTAAAAATCTTTCTATTTAAAAGCTTTCTAAAATATCAGCAGTTTTGTTCACTTTTTAAACTGGTTAATATTTTTCAGGTTTGGTAAGTGAGAAAATAGAGAAAAGGAAAAGATTTAGCAATATTGCTAAATAGAAGAATTCGATACCTGGATGCTATTTTGAGATGTGGAAAGGCAGTGTGACTTAAAGAAGTGAGCCTAACTTCCTTATTCCTTGAGACTGCTACTTCGGGCAGCTCTGCAAGCAGAGCTCATTGTGATTGGCTTCCTAAGAAATAAAAAGCTGTTTATTTTGAAATGCATGTGTACCATTTTCTCATAGAAATATAATCATGTATTTTTTGGTAGGTGGAGGGAGTATCCAGAGAGACTGTTTTGATCACAATCACCCTCAACTCAGGTATTATAATTGAGTTATTTGAAACTGGAAGTGTTTTTGTTTACATCATGAAACAAGCCTCAACTATGGCAGCAATGGTGTGAGTAGCTTTTCTTTCTTAAAATTCAGTCCCAAAAGCCAAAGTAAAATGTTGTCTCAAAACTTTTTTCAATCATCATATTTGGCTTAGTTGTGTTTCATTTATTGTATGCATAATTCTAAGGAAGATTATGAGTTTGCTTACTTCTAAGTGAAAGAGAAATAAAGAAAAAAAAAAGAAAGGAAGGAAGGAAGGTGTTACAACATCTAAAGGGTTTTTTTTATGTTGTTGTTGTTGTTGAGTGACTTCTATATCCATTCTTATATGCATTAACACTTTCAAAACCTCAGTTAGTGTATTTTCCTCTTTTTAATCCTTTGTGTAAATTATCTTCTTTAACACTGATTTTAATGCTTTAAAAATTGAATTTTTCTGATTTGCCTCCTTATCTTGACACATCAGGTAGTCTCCCTGAGAAAATTACATTTTCTTTTAGGAGTTGTCTGTATTTTGGTGAACCATAACAATGTTGAGTGATCTGGTTATCAAAATACAGAATGTGAGTTTAACCAGGGATCTATTTTAAAATTAAACAATTCAGGTAAAATGCCATCTTTTAGATCAAATTTGTGATTTGTTCATACTTTTGATCAGGTGTATAATTTTATCAGCCTATTTTTGCTTTATAAAAATCAACAACTGAGTATAAATGTATGATAAACGGAATGTGAAAAAATTTCCAATCCTAGTGCCTCATTTTGATCTTTGTACAAAAAAATTATTTCCCACCCAATTTTACTTATTTGAAATTTAATGTAAATTCTAAATAATATTCTAGAAGATAAAATACTAATTTTTTCTTTCTACCAACTAAAAAACTAAAATGAGATTATCAATAGAGAAAAAGAGAGGCTCAATTGCATTAGGGAAAAAAATTCAAACAGTTCTTACAGAAGTCCATTTTCAAGGATCAACTAATTAGATTATCCCCCTTTCATTCACACACCCTGCTCCAGGCACCCCTGAATATCAGTTCACCTTCTGTAATATTTCTATGGGTCTAACCAGCCTAGGGAATGAAAAGGATAAAAAAGTTGCTTATAGACATGAATTAACTATTTCAGACCTTGAGATCACCAAGAGGGCACTTAGGAGTCCGTTTTTTATTTTACTCTTCTCTTCAAAAGACCAGTTATTTTTTATCACAAAAGAATCTTGTTCTTTTTCTCAGATATTTCAACCATTATCATTGTTTCCCTGTGAGTTGGTTATTATTGAGCAGAACATAATGAAGTGAGGATTTCTATGTCTACTTCCTTCTGAGGAGGCCTAATCACTTGTCCCACCTCTCAGTGAATATCCCTGTGAGACATGTGTGGTTACACTCAGTCTGCTGACAGAGGAAGGGAGACACAGTGAAGTGGCTAGTGATAGGCCTAAGAATATGACCCTAGGCTCCTAATCCCTTAGCCTGGGTTCTTTTGTTAAACTACATTGGCCAGTGACAGAATTTCTGGAATTTGTTTTCCCTTTCTTTAATTGTAAACTTTCTTGCTAAGAATGAAACTCATCAGCAGCCCTATGCATCTACAGATACATTGAATTTTATTTGTCATCAAGTGACAATACTTCCCTAGTCTTTCAAGGTTAACTACTTCAGCAATAATTTTGTTTCAATCTTCTCTGTGGCCAGCCAGCAACCCCCTCCTTCCTTGCTCCAGTCTCACCCTACAACAGTACTAAACACTGGAACTGGTTGATTTTTTTTTCTCAGTGTTTGCACACTGACAGCAGTATTGTAATTCTGCTGCTTCACATTGCAATAGACTCCTAAGTAGCCTATTTGGTCTAGACTTCCACCTATTTTAATGCAGCACTACAAACATGGCCAGAAATTTTGTCTTTCTATGGCATCGTTTTGATCATATCCTTTATTTAAAGACAGTCGATCTCTCCTCTTTACTTACAAGATAAAATCTGAATTTCTCATCTGGTATTTATGGCCTACTTTTAGAACACAGAGCTTGCACCACAACCACTCACCACATATAACTATTACAGATATTTGTAAAATCATTTAGCATTTTTGGTTCCTAAAGTTCAGAGACTATGTTGTTTTCAACTTTAGACTTCACATAACACCTAACACAGTGATGTGTACATCAGAAATGTACAAGAAATATTTTAGAATGAATATATGAAAAAATACCTAAAGTTTTTCACTTCAACTTACTACTTGTCTCACTATTCTCAAAACTGTAAATCAGAATGGTAAATTTTAAAAGTTTCAAGTGGTGCCTATATAAAGAAAGAAAATGAGTATGTGATAATACCAGAAACACAATTTAAAAAATGACTTGTGCTCTTCCTACTAATGTATTGTAGAAAATGTAGGAAATTCAGATAAGTACCAAGTACAAAGAAAGTACATAAAGTTACTCAATGTTAAGATTTTGGTGTCTAACCTTCTAACCTTTTTTTTTGTTGTTGTTCTTCTACTGGTAGGCAGAAGCTCTGAGATGAAAAAGATCAGAAACTTCTCTTCTGTTCTAAGTGGAATTAATTATCTCTTTCTATGGATTTTCTGTTTGGTTATGATTTTTTGTAAGGTGAAGTGTTTTTGAGTTTGCAACTAGAAATATAATGAATATATTCTTGTATTCTTACATATAAATCTGTCTACTGTTCTTCCTGTCACTGAAATAAATTAGATCTTCAGAGGAGAAAGGACAGAAAGTTGTATTTCCCCATACTATTTCTGGTACAAAAAATATTTAAATATTTCAATCCCCCACAGGAAAGCAGAAAACAATCTCAAATATCATGTAAAGATTGATACTGGCAAGTTTCTCAGGGATGCTTCAAGTGGACAGTAGCATTTGTATTATCTTGTTATTCATTTTTTAAAAAGAAGGAAGTTAAATTTTCCATGTAGGTAAAGAATGACAACTCTTACTGAAGTAAAAGAAACAGAATTTATTGTTTCAAATATTTCTTTAGTGCTACTTTATCTGAACATTCCTCTGTTAGTTGGTCTCCTTAAGTTAAAAAAAAAAATCAGTGCAACATTTTATTTTCCCAAGCAAGAAGGAATGTTTTCCCTCCTCAGTCACTCTCCCTGCATACTTGTCAGACAACTGCATTACAGGGAAAAGGCAATGGGCTTGGAAATAAGTTGTTCCTCTGCCTCTGGCTATGTGTAGAAATTCCATTTCTTCCTTTTTTCTGTTTCAGATGTATAATAAGCTTTCTTCTCCTTAATAAAAAAGTTAGCATCAAATTACCTCATTTAATAAATATCCTCTTATTTGTCTCAGACTGAACTTCACATAGTATTAAGTTCCCTTGAGCCTATAAATAATAATTTTCTTGGTTAAATGAGCAGCAGTTCAGATCAATGACACACCTGTAATTAAAATGTTTTTGCTGCCGCAGGTAAATGAAAGGAACACTATGGTTTATAATATTAAAATATCTCCTACTACCAAATTATAGGTTTGTCTTAAGTAAAGAGGTACTCATTGTCGATATTGACAACTGTTAAAATACACTTTTTGTCAAAGAATTTGAATCACATGTATGACATAAAAGGCAAGCATTTATTCACTGCAGTGGTATAAAGGCTTTTTGTAAATAGTGTGTGTATTGGGGAGGTCTCTCCTTTCAGATTTCAAAGCTGTAATTTTCCATTTGACCAGCAAAGAAAGCAATATTACTGTGAAAAGATAAATGGAGAGAAAAGTTATATGTTACAGTTCAACTACAAGAGGCTAATTCTTTTCATGCACAAGAAAAATGTTTCATTGAATATTATTTTTAAATAGTCTTTCCCCTTTCAACATGACCTGGGACTTGGACGATGTCTCATTGTATTGAGATATAAGTAAGTTTTAATGCTATTTCTTTTAAATGTCCCCATGCTCTGTGAAGCCTTCCTATAAAATCTCACATTATATCAACAATTAAGAAATAAATTTACCTCTCCTCAACTACCACCCCTCCCTGAAATTTTTGTTAAAACAATACAAATTTAAACCTATGGTTAAGTCAAGATTTGTATTTAAATCAAACCAAGAAGAACTGAGAAAATGTTCTCACAATCTGAACACTTCCCGGACCACAGTGTGTAAGGGATTAGGAAAAAACACATACAGTATAATGCATGTTACATAGCATATTCATACTTGATGAGCACATATATAGCTGACTGAATTAAATCCTTCCTCCCTGTAGTCTAACTCCAAAATTCTTTTTAAAACTGACCCTATAATGCAATAATGATTCTGATTCCTGCACATTGGATGAACATGTTGTCCTATAAATATAATAGATGATGGTGTGTGTGGTCAATTTGCTTGAAAGCCTTTGAAACAGAGACCAAATGGTAAGCTCCAGTTTCTTGATATTTTGATATAAAGGGTATAGGTTTCAAAGTTCTATTTTCATGGAAACCAGCATGCATGCTGGGTGAAAGAAGTTTTGAAAAATCAGATTTTTTTTTAATCTAAATGATCTGGAGAAAAGCAGAACTGTCCATTTGTATTACCCAGGGTACTTAGCTGCTCCGTTGCCCTTGTGTAAATAACTTTATCCAGAAGCAACTATTTGGATGTGCCTCACATCTGTCAGTGAAGCATTTGGATCCAATCAAAACAAAAGACTGAAACAGGGTAGCAGCAGCACACATGAAACTTACCAAATTCCCCTATTTTGGAAGCTCAGTTTTTGTTTTGAAATACACAACTGAAGGGAAAATGCAGACATTTGACATTTCAGTCTCTGTGCTGTTTTTTTTTCCTTTGATCTCTCAAGCCACCAGAAAAACTCTGGTGTTACTTGTCCTCATAGGTGAAAGCCAAGTCATTGTATAGTAGAGTCAACTGCATGGAAGGATCCTCTCTCTCTGTATCTCTCTCACACCGACACATACACTTGAAATGTAGAATATTCTTATACGTGACATGCATTTTTGTGACAGTTATTTTAGGAAGGGGATTGGGGGTTTAACTAAATAATTTTCAGAACCTGAAAGTCTAACAGACTGCTAATTCTTTTCACTTTATTGTTTTTGTTTATAATAAAATTATCTATATGTTACTTTCAGAATATTGCACTTTTCTTCTCTGGTTCCCTGTGCTCAGCGATGTAGGGAAATGTGTTGATTTGAAATAATACTGCAGAAGTATCTACAAGTCTAGTGTACATTTTAAAAATACAACTCAAAAACCATTTCTGATTCCAAAAATGTCCCACATGAGGGAGAATCAAAAAATTTAATATTCAACTATGTTGTTTTATGAGAAAGAGATAAACAAGTATATAAAAATTGATATTCAGGATGTGTATTTCCCTACCATCACTAAGTATCTACTAAAATAATGTGTTTCAAAATTGAGAAAATCATCTCGATCTTAAAAGCCCATTGCCCTTTAAAGTGAGAATTGATGTTTAGAGTGATGGCCTTGAGTTTTGCACTGGCTCAAAAGTGGTTATTTTATTTTATTTTTTTAAACATTTTTCTTGCAGTATAATTGCTTTACAATGCTGTGTTAGTTTCTGCTTTATAACAAAATGAATCAGTTATACGTATACATATATCCCCATATCTCTTCCCTTTTGTGTCTTCCTCCCTCAAACTCTCCCAATCTCACCCTTCTAGCTGGTCACAAAGCACTGAGCTGATCTCCCTGCGCTATGCGACTGCTTCCCACTATCTATTTATTTTTAATTTGGTAATGCATATACCTCTAAATATACACTACTATTTGCTCAATTTGTCGCAGCTTACCCTTTCCTCTGCCAATGTTCTCAAGTCCATTCTCTACTACGTCTGCCTATTTATTCCTGTATTGCCCCTAGGTTCTTCATGACCTTTTTTTTTTTTTTTATGATTCCGTATATATGTCTTAGCATATGGTATTTGTTTATCTCTTTCTGATGTACTTCACTGTATGACACACTCTAGGTCCACCAACCTCATTACAAATAACTCAATTTCGTTTCCTTTTATGGCTGAGTAATATTCCATTGTATATATGTGACACAGCTTCTTTATCCATTCATCTGTTGATGGAGACTTAGGTTGCTTCCATGTTCTGGCTATTGTAAATACAGCTGCAAAGAATATTATGGTACATGACCCTTTTTGAATTATGGTTTTCTTAGGGTATATGCCCAGTTGTGGGATTGCTGGTTTTTATGGTAGCTCTATTTTTAGGTTTTTAAGGAACCTCCATACAATTCTCTATAGTGGTTGTATCAACTTACATTCCCACCAACAGTGTATGAGGGTTCCCTTTTCTCCACACCATCTCCAGCATTTATTCTTTGTAGATGTTTTGATGATGGCCATTCTGACCAGTGTGAGATGATATTGCATTGTAGTTTTGATTTGCATTTCTTTAATAATTAATGATGTTGAGCAGCTTTTCAGGCACCTCTTGGCCATCTGTATGTCTTCTTTGCAGAAAGGACTATTTAGCACTTCTGCCCATTTTTGGATTGGGTGGTTTGTTTTTTTGATATTGAGCTGCATGAACTGCTTGTAAATCTTCAACATTAATACTTTGCCAGTTGCTTCATTTGCACATACATTCTCCCATTCTGAGGGTTGTCATTTCGTCTAGTTTATGGATTCCTTTGCTATGCAAAAGCCTTTAAGTTTCATTAGGTCCCACTTGTTTGTTTTTGTTTCTATTTCCATTTCTCTAGGAGGTGGGGCAAAGGGATTCACTTGCTGTGATTTATGTCATAGAGTGTTCTGCCTATGTTTTCCTCTAAGAGTTTGATAGTCTTTGCCTTACATTTAGGTCTTTAATCCATTTTGAGTTTATTTTTGTGTGTGTTGTTAAGCAGTGTTCTAATTTCATTCTTTTAGATGTAGCTCTCCAGTTTTCCCAGAACCACTTACTGAAGAAGCTGTCTTTTCTCAATTTTATATTCTTGCTTCCTTTATCAAAGATAAGGTGACCATATGTACGTGGGTTTATCTCTGGGCTTTCTATCCTGTACCACTAATCTATATTTCTGTTTTTGTGCCAGTACCATACTGTCTTGATTACTGTAGCTTTGTAGTATAGTCTGAAGTCAGGGAGTCTGATTCCTCCAGCTCCATTTTTCGTTTTCAAGATTGCTTTGACTATTCGGGGTCTTTTGTGTTTCTATACAAATTGTGAAATTTTTTGTTCTACTTCTGTGAAAAATGCCAGTGGTAGTTTGATAGGGATTGCATTGAATCTGTAGATTGCTTTGGGTAGTAGAGTCATTTTCATAATGTTGATTCTTCCAATCCAAGAACATGGTATATCTATCCGTCTATTTGTATCATTTTTAATTTCTTTCAACAGTGTCTTATAATTTTCTGCATACAAGTCTTTTGTCTCCTTAGTTAGGTTTACTCCTAGATATTTTATTCTTTTTGTTGCAATGGTAAATGGAAGTGTTTTCTTGATTTCATATTCAGATTTTTCATCGTTAGGGTATAGGAATGCCAGAGGTTTCTGTGCATTAATTTTGTATCCTGCTACTTTACCAAATTCATTGATTAGCTTTAGTAGTTTTCTAGTAGCATCTTTAGGATTCTCTATGTATAGTATCATGTCATCTGCAAACAGTGACAGCTTTACTTCTTTTCTGATTTGGATTATTTTTTTCTTTTTCTTGTCTGATTGCTGTGCCTAAAACTTGTAAAATTATGTTGAATAATAGTGGTGAGAGTGGGCAACCTTCTTTTGTTCCCGATCTTAGGGGAAATGGTTTCACTTTTCACTACTGAGGATGATGTTGGCTGAGGGTTTGTCATATATGGTCTTTATTATGTTAGAGGTAAGTTCCCACTATGCCTAATTTCTGAAGGTTTTTATCATCAATGGGTATTGAATATTGTCAAAAGCCTTCTCTGCATCTTTTGAGATGATCATATGGTGTTTCTCCTTCAATCTGTTAATATGGTGTATAACATTGATTGATGTGCATATATTGAAAAATCTTTGCATTTGTTGGATAAACCCCATTTGATCAAGTTATATGACCCTTTTAATGTGCGTTTGGATTATGTTTGCTAGTACATTTTGATGATTTTTGCATCTATGTTCATCAGTGATATTGGCCTGTAGTTTTCTTTCTTTGTGACATCTTTGTCTGGTTTTGGTATCAGGGTGATGGTCAAATCGTAGAATTAGATTGGCAGTGTTCCTTACTCTGCTCAATTTTGGAAGTATTTGAGAAGGATAGGTGTTAGCTCTTCTCTAAATGTTTGATAGAATTCACCTGTGAAGCCATCAGGTCCTGGGTTTTTGTTTGTTGGAAGATTTTAATCACAGTTTTAATTTCTGTGCATGTGATTGGGCTGGTCATATTTTCTATTTCTTCCGGGTTCAGTCTCAGAAGTTTGGCATTTCTAAGAATTTGTCCATTTCTTCCAGGATGTCCATTTTATTGGCATAGAGTTGCTTGTAGTAGTCTCTTAGGTTGCTTTGTATTTCTGCAGTGTCTGTTGGAACTTCTCCTTTTTCATTTCTAATTCGATTGATTTGAGTCTTCTCCATTATTTTCTGGATGAGTCTGGCAAATGGTTTATCGGTTTCTTTTCTCTTCTCAAAAAAACAGCTTTTAGTTTTATTGATCTTTGATTTTGTTTCCTTCATTTCTTTTTCATTTATTTCTGATCTGATCTTTATGGTTTATTTCCTTCTGCTAACTTTGGGTAATTTTTGTTCTTCTTTCTCTAATTGTTTTAGGTGTAAGGTTAGGTTGTTTATTCGAGATGTTTCCTGCTTCTTAAGGTGGGCTTGTATTGCTATAAACTTCCCCCTTAGAACTGCCTTTGCTACATCCCATAGGTTTTGGGTCATCATGTTTTCATTGTCATTTGTTTGTAGGAATGTTTTGATTTCCTCTTTACTATCTTCACTGATCTCTTGGTTATTAAGTAGTGAATTGTATAGCCTCCATGGGTTTTTTTTTTAACAAATTTTTCCTGTAATAGATATCTCATCTCATAGGCTTGTGATCACAAAAGATACATGTTACAATTTCAATTTTCTTAAATTTACCAAGGCTTGATTTGTGACCCAAGATATGATCTATCCTGGATAGTGTTCCATGAGCACTTGAGAAGAATGTGTATTCTGTTGTTTATGAATGGAATGTCCTATAAATATCAAGTAAGTCCATCTTATTTAATATATCATTTAAAGCTTGTGTTTCCTTACTTATTTACATTTTGGATGATCTGTCTATTGGTGCAAGTGGGGTGCTTAATTCCCCTACTATGATTGTGTTACTGTCAATTTCCTCTTTTTTGGCTGTTAGTATTTGCCTTATGTATTGAGGTGCTGCTATGTTGGGTACATAAACTTTTACAATTGTTATAGCTTCTTCTTGGATTGATCTCTTGATCATTATGTAGTGTCCTTCTTTGTCTTTTGTAATAGTCTTTGTTTTAAAGTATTTTGTCTGATATGAGAATTGCTTCTCCAGGTTTCTTCTGATTTATATTTGCATGGAATATCTTTTTCCATCCCCTTAATTTCAGTCTGCATGTTTCCCTATGTCTGAAGTGCATCTCTTGTAGACAGCATATATATGGGTCTTGTATTTGTATCCATTCAACCAGTCTATGTCTTTTTGTTGGAGCATTTCATCCATTTACATTTAAGGTATTTATCGATATGTATGTTCCTATTACTGTTTTCTTAATTTTTCTTGGTTTGTTAGTGTAGGTCATTTCCTTCTCTTGTGTTTCCTGCCTAGAGGAGTTCCTTTAGCAGTTGTTTTAAATCTAGCTTAGTTGTGCTGAATTCTCTTAGTTTTTGCTTGTCTGTAAAGGTTTTAATATCTCTGTCAAATCTGAATGAGGGGACCTTGAAGATGGCGGAAGAGTAAGACGCGGAGATCGCCTTAAGAAGCGCGGACCCCAGAGACGGGTGGGAAACGCTAAGGCTGCTGCTGCCGCCACCACGGGGCCTGTGTGCGAAGTCACGCCGCCTCTGCCACCGCAGGCGCGACCCGCACGCAGTGCCCCTCCTTCCCCAACCCCCGGCCTGAGTGAGCCGGAGCCCCCGAATCAGCAGCTCCTTTAACCCCGTCCTGTGTGAGCAAAAAACCGACGCCCTCCAGCGACCTACACGCAGAGGCAGGGCCAAATCCAAAGGTGAGCACCTGTGCGCTATGAGAACAAAGAAGAGAAAGGGAAATCTCTCCCAGCAGCCACAGAAGCAGCGGATTAAAGCTCCACAATCAACTTGATATACCCTGCATCTGTGGAATACCTGAATAGACAAGGAATGATCCCAAATTGAAGAGGTGGAATTTAGGAGCGAGATCTATGATTTTTTTCCCTTTTCCTCTTTTGTGAATGTGTATGTGTATGCTTCTGTGTGAGATCTTGTCAGTATACTCTTACTTCCACCATTTGTCCTAGGGCTCTATCCGTCCATTGCTTTTTTTAAAAATTTTTTTCTTAATAATTAATTTCAATTGTAATAACTTTATTATACTTTACCTTCATTCTTTCTTTCTTTCTTTCCTTCCTTCCTTCCTTCTTTAACCCAAGAAACCCCAATTGAGGAGGTGGTCTCAGGGAGCAGGATTTATGATTTTTCCCCCTTTACTGCTGAAAGATCAGCTGTTAACCTTATAGGGATTTCCTTGTGTGTTATTTGTTGTTTTTCCCTTGCTGGTTTTAATATTTTGTCTTTGTATTTAATTTTTGATAGTTTGATTAATATGTGTGTTGTTGTGTTTCTCCTTGGGTTTATCCTGTATTGGACTCTGTGCCTCCTGGACTTGAATAAGTATTTCCTTTCCCATATTAGGGAAGTTTTCAACTATAATCCCCTCAAATATTTTCTCAGTCCCTTTCTTTTTCTCTTCTTCTTCCTAGACCCCTATAATTCAAATGTTGTTGTGTTTAATATTGTCCCAGAGGTTTCTGAGACTCTTTCAATTATTTTTTCTTTATTCTTCTCTGCCACAGTTATTTCCACCATTTTATCTTCCAGGTCACTTATCCATTCTTCTGCCCCAGTTATTCTGCTCTTGATCCCTTGTAGAGAATTGTTAATTTCATTTATTGTGCTGTTCATGATTGTTTACTCCTTAGTTATTCTAGGTCCTTGTTAAACGTTTCTTGTATTTTCTCCATTCTATTTTCAAGATTTTTAATCATCTTTTCTATCATTATTCTGAATTATTTTTCAAGTAGACTGCCTATTTCCTTTTCATTTGTTAGGTCTTCTGGGTTTTTACCTTGCTTCTTCATCTGCTGTGTGTTTCTTTGTCTTCTCATTTTGCTTAACTTACTGTGCTTGGGATCTCCTTTTCACAGGCTGCGGGTTTGTAGTTCCCATTGTTTTTGGTGTCTGCCCCCAGTAGCTAACGTTAGTTCAGTGAGTTGTGTAGGCTTCCTGGTGGAGTGGACTAGTGCCTGTATTCTGGTGGATGAGGCTGGTTCTTTTCTTTCTGGTGGGCCTATCAACGTCTGGTGGTGTGTTTTTGGGTATCTATGACCTTATTATGATTTTAGGCAGCCTCTCTTCTAATGTGTGGTGTTGTGTTCCTGTATTGCTAGTTGTTTGGCATATGGTGTCCAGCCCTGTAGCTTGCTGGTTGTTGAGTGGAGCTGGGTCTTTGTGTTCAGATGGAGATCTGTGGGAGGTTTTCACCATTTGATATTACTTGGAGCTGGGCAGTCTGTGGTTGACTAATGTTCTGAACCTGGCTCTCCCACCTCAGAGGCACAGCCCTGACATCTGGTTGGAGCACCATTGCCCTGTCATCCACATGGCTCAGAATAAAAGGGAGAGAAAAACGGAAGAAAGAAAGAAAAAGATAGAATATATAAAATAAAATGTTATTAAATTAAAAAAATAATTTTTAAAGAAAAAAATTTGAAGTAATTTAAATGAAAGAAGAGAACAATGAAACCAAAAAACAAATTCACCAATGATAAGAAGCACTGAGAAACCTACTAAAGAAAAAAAAAAAGAAAATGACAGATAGAACCATAGAACAAATGGTGAAAGCAAAGCTATATAGACAAAATTAGACACAAAAGCATATGCGTACACACTCACAAGACAAGAAAAAGGGAAAAATAAAAAATATATATATATAGCTACACCCAAAGTCTACCTCCTCAATTTGGGATGATTTGTTGTCTATTCAGGTATTCCACAGATGCAGGATACATCAAGTTGACTGTGGAGATTTAATTCTTTGCTCCTGAGCCTGCTGGGAGAGATTTCCCTTTCTCTTCTTTGTTTGCACAGCTCTTGTGATTCAGCTTTGGATTTAGCCCTGCCTCTGTGTGTAGGTCACCTGAGGGTATCTGTTCTTTGCTCAAACAGGACAGTGTGAAAGGAACAGCTGATTCAGTGGTTCTGGCTCACTTAGGCTGGGGGAGGAGTACAGAGTGCAGGGCGAGCCTGCAGCAGCAGAGCCAGTGTGACATTGCACCAGCCTGAGACGTGCTGTGTGTTCTCCTGGGGAAGTTGTCCCTGGATCATGGCACCCTGGCAACGGTGGGCTGCTCAGGCTCCCGAGTGGGGAGGTGTGGATAGTGACCTGTGCTTGCACACAGGCTTCTTGGTGGCTGCAGCAGCAGCCTTAGCATCTCATGCCCATCTCTGGGGTCTGCACTGATAACTGTGGCTTGCACCCGTCTCTGGATTTCCTTTAAGCAGCACTCTTAATTCCGTCTCCTCACGCACCAGGAACCAAAGAGGCAAGAAAAAGTCTCTTGCCTCTTCGGCAGTTCCAGACATTTTCCCGGATTCCCTCCTGGCTAGCTGTGGTGCACTAGTCCACTTCAGGCTGTGTTAATACAGCCAACCCCAGTCCTCTCCCTGTGATCTGAATTCTGAAGCCAGAGCCTCAGCTCCCAGCCCCCAGCCATTCCAGCGGGTGAGCAGACAAGCCTCTCGGGCTGGTGAGTGCTGGTCGTCACTGATCCTCTGTGCGGGAATCTCTCCGCTTTACCCTCTGCACCCCTGTTGCTGTGCTCTCCTCCATGGCTCTGAAGTTTCCCCCTCTGCCACCCACAGTCTCCACCTGAGAAGGGGCTTCGTAGTGTGTGGAAACCTTTCTTCCTTTCCACTGATGCAGGTCCCATCCCTATTCTTTTGTCTGTGTTTTCTCTTTTTTCTTTGGCCCTACCCAGGAACGTGGGGAGTTTCTTGCCTTTTGGGAGGTCTGAGGTTTTCTGCCAGTGTTCCGTAGGTGTTCTATAGGAGTTGTTCCACCTGTAGATGTATTTCTGATGTATTTGTGCAGAGCAAGTTTATCTCCATGTCTTACTCTTCCGCCATCTTGAAGCTCCTCCAAAAATTGTTATTTTAATTAGCAGCTACTACTTTTTAAACCCACAAAATATTTTTATTAACCTGCCGATCTCTTTATATACATTATGTAATTTAATATACTAGTAAATATGTGTAAATTACTTGATCAAATGAACAACAGAGCCAGGATTTGTTCTTAGGAATGTCTGACTTAAAATGCTAACTCTTAAATGCCATTCTTTAGTGGTATAGTATCTAATACTTCCTATGATATACTAAGTATAAGAACTTTATACACTAGGCCAAGCATTTTAATATGAAGATGAGATAATTCATGGAAAAGCCCCAGCAAAATATCTGACACAGAGTATGCATTCCTTAAATGTTAAAATGTAACTAGTAAAATTCATAAGTAAATAATAGACCTCTTTACAAAAAAAAGAAAGAAAAGAAAAGGAATTTACAGCTTAATGGGGACAGAAGACAAACTAGTAAAATTTTACATAACACAGAATTTGCATCAGTTGTTCAAGATAACAATAAAGATGTGATAAGGTAGTACATAACTCATTATATAGACAATATTTCTGTAAAAGAGAGAGTATTTTAAAGTGAAAGAGCCATAAATTTTCAAAGGATAAGTAGAATTTGAGATTTTCTTGAACGATAGGTATAATTTGCATAGGGAAGATAGATAAAAAGAGATTTTAGATGGTTTAAGTTACCTGAGCAGAGGGAGGGAGGTGGAGTTGTTAAAAATATTGCTACGATCATTACATTTTTTAGAATTCTGTATTCTCTCTTAAAATTTGTGATTCATTTATAGCAGACATAGTAACCATTGAATGAATACACTCTAGTTCATTTATGAGATCTGATGGTATATTAAAACTAATATCAGTGTTGAGGTCAGAATACATTTCCCTCGGTGTTTTGCAAAAGCAACATAATATTCTACTTAGAATCCAAGAAAATTGAATTTACATTTATCTGGAGGTGGAAGCTTTTCTCCACCAAATTCAGAATATAAACAGATAAATTATGCTTATACATCTTGAAAAGCATAGTCTACTGGGCTATGAGTCTGCATGTTTTATGTGTTTATGACACATATATTTACCTTAAGAGAGAAGGAGGGGTATAGCAGATGAATTGAAATAATGGGTCATCTCTCTTTTCTTTCTAATAAAAATTATGGAAGTTACTGCAAAAGTAGGAAGGATCAGAGAACATGAAGCAGAGAAGCAGTCATTTAGCCTTATCCCCAAACACAAGCATGGCATGTCAGTTAATAAGTATGATTATCGTTACAGTTAATGCACTCAGAAACAAAGTATTTTTGTATGTCAGTTGCCCTTGTAAAATATTGCTGTGCTGTTAGGTCCTTCTGATGAATTACTAAGGATTCTAGGCCTTAAAGAAAATTATAATCAATAGAGTACCATAAATCTCCTGCTTTACACCTGGAACTCAAATGTAGCAATTCTTTTATCCTCAATCTCAGGGTATGTTGTACACTTGTTGCTAAGAATATCAACATAATGGGATCTTAAACATTCCAGCACATTTTCATCATTACTACCAGGTGTGGGTTTCACCTAAATGAATATCCCTGTAAGCAGTGAAGCAGCTTTGAGGTCACAAAGATATCCAGGTGAATTCTCAGCTCTCTTTATTATAGAGCATCTTCAATTTATATCCTAAAGTAGTGATTGTGCTGTATTTTGTAATCTGAAGGGGATTGGTCAGGCTTCCTCTCTTAAAAAGAATCAATTATTTTTTTTAAAATTAGTGAATATTGAAACAAATAAAAATAATGAATATGTTTATTTATTATTTTGACATAGTACTTTCTATTTATCTACTTTTATTTTTTACTTATAATACAATTTGTAACACAATTGCTACAGTTAAGAATGTGATGGTAACAGAATTATGGTATCATGATTAACACAACGTGGCTAGGGAAACGTTTGCCTGTGGTTCCCTGACTTCTTCTGAAATGTACTGCACTCATTTAAAAAAACAACTACACTGTTCAGCTGTGAGAGGAACTAAAACATAAAGTAGTTACTATATAGTTAATCTAAAGAGAGCCACATAAACCAAACACAATTCTTACTTTCTATGGTGTTGTTCTCCCAGTTCATTAGAACAAAGAATTGTATATACAATTAAGAGAAATGGAGAAAATGAAATTAAATAACTGCAAATATCCAAGTATGTTAAATACTTTTATTTTTACTTATCTATTTACTTTTTATTTGCTATTTTTGGTAGGTTGTAGTGACTTTAGATGGAATAGAGCCATAAAAGTTCTTCTTAGTAGTGGTGAGACAAACAATAATACCTTGCCAATATACAAATTACTCTTTTCTGACTTGTTTCCCAAGGAATCCAGCTTGGCTATGTTTACCCTCAGTTGGTATTTCTGACTATACACCCTATAATTTTGAACATGTTGAATGTTTTTAATATGAATTTGAATGAAGTCCTCTCATTTGACAATACTTTAATTTTATGAATATAAATGATGTCAAACAGTTTACACAATGGCCAAAAGAAGAGAGACTTCTATTCTTGGCCCTCAAGACAAATGTTAGTAAATTTGACCGTTCCTTATATGAAAATAACAAAATTTTCAGATGTTAGCAGAGAGAAAAATCCATGTAAGAGTAACAGAGGCTTTTATTAGGACAACCCATTACTTTTCTTAAAAACATGGTCAGTATGGATCAACAGGTTAGAAAAATATATTATCCTAAATCCTAAACATGTTTCAATCAATTGTATTTACTTCTAGGTATATAATTATTTACTCCTAAATTTATTTATTCTAAACTACTTAAATTGCTTCTAGCAGCAGACTAAAACAAAGAGAAATTTTTAAAAAATCTAGCTTGTGTAAAATTGTAAAGTTGCTGATTTAAAACATAAACAGAAGACAACATCATCACAATACAGAATTTAAACATACCTGAAATATCACTAATCAAGTCCATATCAATTTAACAAAGAACATGTGCTATGGCCATCCTATCTTTTGAACTAGTATATATATCAGAGGCTGCTTGTTTCCAACTGCTCATGTTGAAACTTCTTGGCAGGATGTTTCTTTGGTTTTTCAAGATTCTGTCACAATAAACATTGTTACGTGATTTAAATATATGAGCACATCAAATTCATTTTCCTAGAATGTCCATAAAAGCACCCCCTGCCTCTCCCCCCTCCCAAAGGATGTAAACTATGGTTACTCCAAATACATAGAATATATATATATATATTTATATATATACATTTATAATGCATACATATATATAATTTACATATATGAATATATAAGTATACATTGTGCATATATATACTTAAATGTATATATTTTTAAAGAGTAAGAAATATAACCCACAATGCAGAAGACCCTCTCCTTATATTTTTGTATGTGTTCTTTAATTTAAACCTGTTGAATTGGAGAAAGAATATGTAAGCCATTTACACAGGCAAGAAAGCATTCTGTACCCAATTAGCACAAGAAATTCAGGAGTGAAAGGTTTTGGTATTCTACAATTTGGTTAACATTGTGGGGAGGCTAAATTGGGGAAGGGTAAGAAACAGCTATGAAAAGAATATTCCTTTTTAATTAACTCTTGAAAATCTACTTCAAATTCCAGACAGAAGTACAAAGTGAATGTAGATTCCTTATAGTACTAGGCTAATAATAATACTTCAAAGCAGCAGTCTCCAACCATTTTGGCACCAAGGATGAGTTTCGTGGAAGACAATTTTTCCACTGTGGGGTGTGTGTGTGTGGGGGGATTGTTCAGGTGGTAATGTGAGTGATGGGGAGCAGTTACCTGCCACTCACCTCCTGCTGTGCAGCCTGGTTCCTAACAGGCCACGAATGGGTACTGGTCCACGGGCCGGGGGTTGGGGACCCCTGCTTTAAAGACATCTTAAAGAATCTTGACAAGGTGAAGTAACATTTCATTTACTTCAGGTTGATTTCCCCCTTTGTACGTACGCCATGCTACTTTGAGCAGGCCATATTTAGAAAAACAACTAAAACTACAAAAATGAGTCATATATGAAAATTCAATTAGACGCTGACTAATCACATTACAAAAAGACTGTTCAATTTTCTAAAATGTTCCTTACATCTCAGTACACACACCTCCCCACACACAGACCATTAGTGCTTATCTGGAGCCTGAGAAACATAGAGCAAACACTTTAGGAGCAACTGTCTGTTGAAGACCTGTCAGCTATAATGATAAAGCAGCTCTGAAATTTTAATGTGAGTTGATGGGAAAATGGGATTTGATTTAATAAAATAACACCTTGACTTTGTATCATACTTTTCTGCTTTTTAAAGGTATTTGCACAGAATCCTCATAACAGATCTATGAGATTGGTTGTAATTATGAATTCATAAAATGTCAGACCTGAAAGAGTTCCGTGTTTTTATCTGTCATTTCTTCATATTAAAGGTAAAGAAATCAAGGTTCAGAAGTTGGGTAGAAAACCTTAGGCCACATGTGCATAGTGGAATAAAAACTGATCATGGCCAGAATGTGGTGAATTTGAGATTCAGCTCTGCCACTCTTGAACTATATAAACATCCTTGAGCAAATAATTTAAGTTCATTGAGTCTCATTTTTGTCACCTGTAAAATATGAAACACTGTACCTAATTTTCTGACATGTTGTATAGATTAAGTGAAACTACTTAAGTTTCACTTAAGATTAAGTTTCAAAAACACCTAGCACAGTATCTTCTACATAGTAGGTGCTCAATTAAAGAAAGTTCTAGTCTTGCAGGACAGTCTACAATGCATACACGCACATATATCATCAGGAATATACTTATTACTAGAGGCAAGGTGTACCAGTACACAAAGAAGGGAGAACCTTGGCAAATCTTAAAAAAAAAAAAAAAAAAAC
>NW_020174702.1:127729-128292 GCF_003031525.2 Neophocaena asiaeorientalis asiaeorientalis
CAGTCTTTGAAAAGAAAACTGGGTTTAGGTTCTGTTAGTTGTCGTACATTTTAGCATAAGCCACTTAGAGCAGACTCACAATTGAAACAGAAGTAGCCTTGTCTCTATGCATTTGCCTAAGTGATATGACTTTGGAGGTGAGAGGATACCCTTTCTGTACCATGTACTCTTTTACTCTACTCTTATTGAAATCCCTGTATTTATTTTTCAGGTTTAGCATGCCCAGTACAATATAATTATGACCTTTTCTGATTAAAACAGCAATATATTTTATTGCAGACCTGTTAAAAATATACAGAAGAATATAAGTAAAGTTAGCTAACTTATCACCTACAATAAATGAATGCAAATATTTTGGTATATTTCCTTAGTGTTTCAGTTTCCATGAGTGTGTCCATGTATTGGGATTGTAATATATATATACATATATATATTGAAAAGGTTCTGATAAATCTCTCTCTCTCTCTCTCTCTCTCTCTCTCTCTCTCTCTCTATATATATATATATATATATATATATAGAGAGAGAGAGAGAGAGAGAGAGAGAGAGAGAGAGAGAGAGAG
>NW_020174702.1:128628-135159 GCF_003031525.2 Neophocaena asiaeorientalis asiaeorientalis
CATGTCATTAAATATTCTTTGAAAACATAATTTTAGCTACATACTATTTTCATGATATATTTCATATTCTATTGTAAATACATGTATTTCTTACAAACTGTTTGTATTTCTTACAAACAGTTTAATTGGGCTTAGTGCAGCTATCAACAGTGTTACTTGTCTGCATAGGCAACTCTGTCCATAAAGTTTATAACCCATTTTCTTCCAGGGAGGTAGAATCCTGATACCCTAGGCAGGTGACAAACAATATACTGGTAGATAGGGTATATTAAAATAATTGTAAATTTTAAGCTTTCAGGTAGGACAAGTTCATTTATGTTTTATCACGATCCCCACAACTCCCTATCATTCTATTACTAGTTAGCTTACCTTACCTGCCTGGCCCTGGAGGGTATTTGTTTATGACTTTTTATAAAACTATCAGATTAATTAAGTTGTAATTATTTCAATAATTTTCTCCTCTGCCAGCCTGTGAAATATTTAAAGACAGAGAATACAGCTAAATTCATCTTTGTATGTTAATTAATGCCTTTAATCAAGACTAAATCCCAGGAATAATAGAAAAATTTCTGATGTTCAACGTCAGCCCGGAGACACATCTAGAAACTAACTGACATTTTGTCTGACTTAGGGCAACAGACCTTTTTACCCTGATCTGTAATGTTCTCACTTGCATTCCATTGAGCTACATTAGTCAAACAACATGGATTCACTGCACTCCTACCATTACTAAACTGTCCTGAGTTTAGTAATGGGAAAAAAATACAGGAGGGTCAAAATGTTACAAAAAGAATAGAGAGTAAGGACTTGCTAGTCTTAACCTTTCAAGCATTTAGGGAAGAAAAGTGCCTTCTTGTTCTATCACCAATCAGGCCAAATAGGTAACCATCAAATGAACTTCTGTGCAAAGCTGAATCTTATCAATAGTAAAGTGACCCTTCTAAATCTAGAAGGCAAAACTCATTTTCTTTCTGAAGTGTGTGAACCTTCACCCCTTTTATAGGTTTTTTTTAGCCAGTGCTTACACAGGGAAAATATAGCCCTAAAACTAATAATCACCTATTGACACATTTTTGTAATAGGTTCATCAGTGGGGAGTGTGGGAATGCAGCTATCATACAGATATTCCTGAGCCCATCCATTTCTGTATAGAGTGTCAGCTAGGCCAGCTGTAATCAGGCCTGCTGGAAAAGCACACAGTTGACCAGATTTTACATCAAACATTACCAGCACTGACTTTGTCACACTACCTCTCTTTTGAGTTTTCTATAATAGAGCAAATTCTTTGAAGAGATCTGGAAACACCACTGTAACAGATTCCTCTATAGCATTCATCTATAACATGCATCACTGAATTAGTACATGTCCCACCCTAGGGTCTTTGGAAAATCTAGCAAAACTATGCATAAGTAGAAACATTGTCAAATGTAGAACTCCATTGGAGTAGGAGTAAAAATTTCCTTTCCATATGCATTGCTCTTTTCTCCCTCTCTAGATATGACCTTCACAATAGTGACAATTTTATCTTTTCTGTCTGGTGCTCTCTCCACCACTAAACTCAATACAGGGTATGCCATAGGAATGAAGTGAACTCATATTGACTGACAGATGTAGTTGGTAAGATGAAAGCAAGATCGTTACAAAACCATTTAGAGAGTTCTGTGACCCCCAAGTCAGACAAAATGACAATTTGTAACTAGCTGTGTCTCAATTTGTAACAGGCTGATAATGATCATCAGGACTTTTCTATAATTTCTGGAATTTTGTCCTTGTTAGAGGCACTAAATGACATACAGAATCCCAGTTCAATTTCATGATTCCTCCTTGAATTTTAATTATTCTCCTATCCTTAGTCCTGTTTTTAAAGACTCAGGCATCATGAGAAGTGTGCATTTCTGCATGATAGAAGACAATGACTCTGACTGCTGTCTTACCAAAAGCAAAATTAAAGTAAGTATTTGATCCTTAATCTCCTCTTCTGTCTACTCCTACACATCCACACAGGAGGGTTAATCGGGGATCAGAGAGGTCAAGGGATAGTTCATCTAAGCATCAGTGAGAAACAAGACCCTGACAGTTCATTCAAATTAGAGCTCCAAAGGGCATGGTTCTGAAAGGAGTAGCTGGAGGCCCAGCTGACGTCAGTCACCTCCCTGAAGAATATCACATTACAGCTCTGCAATCCAGATGAATAATTGCAATCCATTTGGGGGGAGTGGTGGGAACCAGCACTGAATTTGGAAGTGGTAAGAAAGGGGTATTTAGAAAGTCCCTTTGAAAAGTGTATTTAGGCATGATCTAACTAAGATGATCTCCAAGACGATCACCGGAATATGATTTCCAGGGCTATTGGTAAAATCTTGAGGAGTCTCTGAAGGGATTCCAACTGGTCCTTTAACCCCAAGTTATCCTAACACTACTTGTCAGAGGATCTAGGACTGCAGTATTAGAGATACTTTCATTTGGGCTTTGTGGGACCATAAGTCAAGGACAAGAAAGTGGAATCTAGACTTTAGAAGCATTTTACTTGGTCTTACAGTGTTTTTAGACAAATGAATTGAATGCTATTTGGTGATATATACATTATCTAGTTATCTACACCACTCGTCTTGTGTCACACTCCACCATCTTCCTGCAGTTATGATACCTCAAGCCCCCTGAAGAAAACTTCTCAGGTCCCTTCCATCTCTGATAGACCCATGATCTGCAGTTTTGAGAAGTTAGGTCTCAGCAAAGCCTCCTAGTAGAATGCTAGTATTTACACTGGAAATCTGTGGGGTTTTTTAAAATCTTTTTAAGGAATTGCTTCCAGTATGCTGAAGGTAAGATAAAGTGGAAATGTTGCAGGAGTAAGAGATGCTGTCTATAGATAGAATTGTTGATATGAGAGAAAAATGGGGAAATATAATGTGACTTGGTAGAGGCACATTTCTGCTTAACATATTTTGCTATATCATTTTTCCTTATGCAGAGCTGAGGGTGAGTGGAGGCCAGAAATCTCATTGTAAGTTTTATAGTTAAAAAAACAAACAAACAAAAAAGCAATGTCAATCTATTGCACATAGAACCTAAGAAAGTTGTTCAGGTGACTTGTCTGCCTGTGATCACGTGTTCTCAAGTGCTTTAGGTTATAAAGATACAAGAGTAGTCACTATTGACCAAAATTATCACATGACTTCTGTATAACCCAGGTAAATATAAGCTGAGAATCCCTGTCACACAATCAATGAGCAAAACATACTCACCTCTGACGTAGCTAAGAGAGATTCCCATGGAAACTTTCCGGCCTACTATGACAGCCACTCTCATACCAGTTTCATTCTCATAAGAGACATGATAAACTCTAAGGTATTCAAGGGAACTTGATGCACAGTCAAGTTCACAAAGGCATGTACAAGTGCCTTTATATAAATAGATACAATTTACACCAAATTGGAAAATAGATGCTCCAATGGTTCTCACCTTTTCTTGATCTTCCTCAATACTCAGGTTACAATGATAATCAAAATGCATATGATAGTAGCATTTGTAGCTAATATTTGCTGAGCTTTTATAATTTGTTGAGAATAATGCTTTATCTATTTAATAATCCTTTGTCCTAAGTGCCATTTCTATCATCCGCATTTTATAGATGTAACAACTGATTTCTGATTTCGTAAATTAATTATCTAAGTTATTTTTTAAGTAAGACAGCCAGAAATTGAGCCCAGATTTGTCTTACGCCAAAGCTTGTTGGGCTTCATCCTGCTGCGTTGGACTGCTTCTCATAATACTGCAGCCAGCAAGGAAAAAATGTCTCCACACATTTTCATTCAAACACTAGGTACTAACTGTCGTATTCCTAACAGAGGACTGGTACTTTCAGCACCATTAAGTGAGAAGGATCCTTTGAAGTTGAACCTTCAATCCAATGAAGACATTCCACAGAAGCACTAATGGATGATCTCTTAGCTTCTGCTTGATAGACCTAAGTAATGAGGAGCTTACTACTTATTAACTCCTTGCTACCAAGAACTGACATGTGTTTTCCTGTGGAAATCTGGAAAATATTTTCAGGAAGTTATCACACTCTTCCCAAGTCTTCTATCTTTCATTCTGAGCATTACTAATCTCTTCTGCCACTTCTGTTTTCAGATACTTGTTACGGCATCTATTTACTCATTCACACATTCAAAGATATATTGAGCATCTATTATGTGCCAAGTACTATAGAGATCCAGTAGTGTACAAAGTGGATTCCTTTTTTTTCTTCATGGAACTAATTATAATGGATCATGTAGACAAGTAAATAAATTTCAATTTATAATTCTGATTATTTTTAAGTGACTCACAAAGATTAATAAAGACAAAATTTAATTTAAGTGTCCATTTCTGGCACCAACAGAAGAGAGAATTGGGAATAAAACAATCCCCTCAGTGGTTGTATACTTCCACTGTATCAGTTAGCTATTACTGCATAACAAACCATCCCCAAACTTAATGGTTTAAAGCAACAAGCATGTAATAAATGTTTAATTTATCAATAGTAATAATTTTACTTTTATTAAACAGTAATAATTATTAAGAGGTAATAATTTTCATTGGTCTACAGATTGGCTAGGCAGCTCTACTGATCAGGGAAATATTTGGGTGATCTCAGTTGGCTCTGATCATGTGTCTTCATTCATCTTGCAGGTCACTTTGGTCCATGTCTAGGACTCCTTCACATGGCCTATCAATGTCTCTCAGACTACCCTGGGTATGTTTCATGAAAAGTCAGGGTTCCAAGATAGAGAACAGGGTTCCAAGATAGAGAAAGAGCCTAGGAGCTGAATTGACACATTGTTTTATCTGTTTCATTATGTTGACCAAAGTAAGTCAGAAGGTCAGCCCAGATTAAATGAATGGAGAGCTAGATTCCATCACTTGAGGTAGGATAACTAGGGCAAAATCAACTGCCAAGGGCATGAATATAGGGAAGGCTGGAGAAGTGAGCCTTTTTTTTTTTTTGCACTCAATCTACCATAATATCAGATTAGGGTGTTCTTAAAAGCAAAAACTAGAGATTACATTTTCCTTGATTCCAACAAATGAGTAAAAAACAAAAACCAATAAAACCTTGTTTAGAAAGCAACAGTTGTGACTTTGCATTCCTCATCATTCAAGATCTAGTGGCAGAGCTACTCTATGCCACAGCCCTGGACCAATGCTGCCCAAATACCATACAGAGTCCAATTAGAATGCTGCAGCTGCCCCCAGAGAGAACAACTGAGAGGCAGGGAATCACCTTCTCTCCATCAGGGAAACCCAGTGAGGCTTGACATCTTTTTGTCTTATAGTCTGAATTCTTACACATGGACAGAGAAGACAGTGATTCATCAAGATAACAAGATTTAAGGAGCACCAGGAAAGTCACATAGTTCCAAAAGTCTAGTGTGCAGTGCATCAGGGCTATGCCAAGATAGACCTCAAACACTGATCTTATAGTGCTAGAAAATTCACTGAAATTCATTCCTAAGCTCCTTCATTCTGAATTAATCGAGTTGATTCTTTATGAGGTGACATGAAAAACCTGAAAAAGAAGAACACTGAGGACCTAGGTGAGGAGGCAACTTTGAAAACTTTGCAGAATTATTTAAGTGCAGTGGCTTTCAATCCTGGTTGCATATAAGATTTGCCCAAGGAGAATTAAAGAAAATATTGGGTCTCAGGGCACCAGTTGCCAGGGATTCT
This sequence comes from Neophocaena asiaeorientalis asiaeorientalis, assembly GCF_003031525.2. Lineage (NCBI taxonomy): Eukaryota > Metazoa > Chordata > Mammalia > Artiodactyla > Phocoenidae > Neophocaena > Neophocaena asiaeorientalis. The sequence continues at coordinate 134,341 of NW_020174702.1, forward strand.
AATTCAATTTGTCTGGATTGGAACATAATGAACATTTTGTAAAAGCACCTCCAAGTGATTTTAATACCAACTTGGGTTCAGAACTACTAGAAAATCTAGCTGACTTAGAACTATTTCATTTAAATATTAATTATATTGAGATCTACTATTGTTTCTTGTCAATCCTGACATCTATATTGGCACAGTCTAGAATGATGACACTTTCTGGTCCCAGCTAGATATACTAAGTGCTTACCTTAGTGGCATAGATACCCAGCGTTTATAGTCTACTTGCCGAGCTCTCACAATTTCTTCCATGTAACTCCTCAGATTGAGCAAGAGTCTATGAAGCAAGCAGCAATACATTATCTAATTTAATCTTCACAATAACTCTGTATGAGATAGACATCATCATCCTCATATCACTTCTGTGAAAAAACTGGGGTTAAGGGCGGTAAAGAGATTTGCAGAGTAACAAAAAAAATAAATGAGAGATGTGTAATTTAAACCTAGGAAAGAAGAGCCATCAGTATGTAGATCATAAAATATATACTTGTGTTCATTTATTCCCAATCGGCCACAAAAAAATTCATGCAAACATCAATTAAGGGGTGCCAGTGTAGAGTGCTTTAGAAAACACCAGTAAAACTCCTTATTCCCAAATATTTTCATCTGTTCTAGAACTTGAAATTTTCACCACTAGAGATTAATAGAATTTTAGAATCACACACCTTAAGGAGCAGCAGCGTTTTTGTTTTTAGTATTCACTGGTTTGTCTCACTGATCTGTGAGAAATGTAATAAGCATTTTGTTACTGATAGTGAATATTTATTGTTAATT
>NW_020174702.1:135343-167719 GCF_003031525.2 Neophocaena asiaeorientalis asiaeorientalis
TAATAAATTGAATAAAGAGTTAACATACACATTGAAAAACTTGCTTTTTATATATCAAAGCAGACTCAATACTTTCCCTACAGAAACATCACTCTTATATGTATTTCTACATTTTTCTTGAGTCACAAATCAGCATTTGAGTGAGACACAAAAATCTGTCTTATTATACATTATTCATCCTGTATTTAGTGGCAAAAATGCCTTCAAAATCTTTAAGTCTAGTGATTCTCATCTGGGAATATATACATGTAGAGGGAAGAAAATCCCAGGGGTGGGGGTGTTTCAGGTTAACTGTATAAATTTTTTTGGCTTTTTAAACAAATTATTGAAATATAGTTGATTTACAATGTTGTGTTAGCTTCAGGTGTACAGCAAAGTGATTCAGATATATATACACACACACATATATATATATATATTATTCTTTTCCATTACGGTTTATTACAAGATTCTCTGTGCTATACAATAAATCTTTATTGTTTATCTATTTTATATATGGTAGTGTGTATCTGTTAATGACATACTTCCATCTAAGTAGACATTTCTCCAAAGAAGACATACAGATGGCCAAAAGACACATAAGATGCTCAACATCACTAAGTATTAGAGAACTGCAAAGCAAAACTACAAGTTATCAACTCACACAGGTCAGAATGGCCATCATTAAAACATCTACTGGACTGGAGAGGGTGTGGAGAAAAAGGAGCCCTCCTACACTGTTGGTGGGAATGTAAATTGGTTCAGCCACTAGGGAGAACAGTATGGAAGTTCCTTAAAAAACTAAAAATAAGGTTCCCTGTATGATTTTTGAAAGCTACCTCCACTCACATTGTTATATACTCCCCCCATCATTGAGGCATGACAACCTCCATTGAAAATAACCAATCTGGTTCAAAAATACATAGGTGGGTGGGGCCTTATCCAGATCCGTAAAGCAATTTAGTAACAAAGACAGAACATAATTCACATTCCCTCCAAGATTATCTGCTCAATACCAATTGTTCTATTAAACAACAAATTACCCTGAAAGGAAAACATTCTATCTCATATATCAGAGTTAGGATCAACTTGAATGAATTATTTTAGATACAGAAAGAAAACAGTAGAAAACTTTCTCATATAAAGGTATGTTTAAGAAGAATAGTAATAAGGTATGGACAGAAGAAAAGAGCAAAGAAAGCTAAGAAGACAAGCTTCAAATATTTTTCCATCTTGCCTAGATTCTTGTCTGATTCAGATGAGGATTTTGTTCTGGTACTTAACAATGTCTGGAGGTACCCCCTTCTCCACTGTCATATACTCTTAAAATAACCAAGGAAGAACAGAAAACATGTATAATTTTTCAATCTATCTCTATAGTGAAATTATAGATATTCATTGGGATCTGTAATACACGGGCCTTGGAACTTTAAAAGAAGAGTGATTCACTTGGTGTTTGAATGTTTTTTTTGTTTTTTTGTTTTTCTCAAAATGACTGCGGATCTCAGAGTTAATCACTGTTTTAACCTAAGGAGATGGTGACAGTTGTAATACTAAGTACTTTTGTTTTTAATGTGTAAATTAGTTAAATGAATAAATAGTCTCATAAAAATGCATGTTTATTGTAGCGCTTATTTTACTGCCGCCCTGAGCTATAGAACTTCCTTTGTAAGTGTCTTTATGGTTATGACTTCATTATATTGAAATGCATGGTATGCTCTTCCCTATTTATGCACTGAAGTTGGTAAGCCCCTTTGGGCTGCATATGCCTAGAATACAGTGAGGTGAGATGTTTGCCTTGCATATGGAGGGGACATGTCAATACTCACAGATAACGGAAATAGAAATAGTCCTGAAAATTGTTTCAGTGTATTCAATTTGCCAAATCGCCTGAAGAGTAGCATTCCATGTATTCAATATTTAATAAGTGCAGAGACTTCTGGAAAGGTTGAAAAAAAAAAAGCAAAATCACTTTCAAAATAAGTAAGCTAACTGTATACCTCTTACTGTGTCCAAACTAGACTTTTAAATTACTTCCTATATTTGAGGATGATACCATCTTCCTGTACTGGTAACCTGAGATTCTGATGTTCTGATGTAGAAATGGAGAGTGAGTGGTCTTTTCAATGATTATTTCTTTCTCTCAAATAGTTTTCAATATCCTTTAATTTGGCATTTTCCATTGATCTCCCTTTGTTTCTTTTGTGTCTCCCATATGCCCCATCTCCATTTGCATCTAGCACATTGTAGGGTATTTTGTAGATGCTCAGTAAATGTTTACTGGCTGCAGAGAGGAAGGGCACAAAGAAGGAAAGAAGGAAAAGATGTAGTTAAGAAGGAAAGGCAGGACAAAAAAGGAGAGAGGAATGAAGAGAAAAAAGGAAGGAAAAGAGGGAGGAGAAAAGAGCAAAAATACTTCCCCTATGATAAACTAATAAAATCATTATCAGCTGTTTGTATAAAATGACAATGTAGGAATTTGGGAAAAGTTTTATTATATTGAATTAACATTTAAAAAGAAACAAAAAATTTAAGTTGCAATATGACTGCTACCATTTTATTGTTGTATAATATGTTGATAAATAATAAGCTTCACTGACATCATTCTTTAGTGAATTTGTGTTTACTTTAAGGAGATATTATAAAAATAATTTGAAAAAGTATAGATACATGTATATATATAACTGAATCACTTTACTGTAACATGAAACTAACACATTGTTAATCAAATATGCTCCAATATAAAATAAATTTTTTAAGAAAAGATGTATTATAAAATTTAATATATATATAAAATCTATGACAAAGGAGGCAAGAATATACAATTGAGGAAAGAGAGCCTCTTCAAAAAGTGGTGCTGGAAAAACTGGACAGCTACATGTAAAATAATGAAATTAGAATGTTCTCTAACACTATACACAAAAATAAACTCAAAATGTATTAAAGACCTAAATGTAAGACTGGATACTGTAAAAATCCTAGAGGAAAACACAGACAGAATAATTTTTGACATAAATCCCAGCAATACCTTTTTAGATCTGTCTCCTAAAGTAATGGAAAATAAATTAAACAATGAATGAACCTAATTAAACTTAAACACTTTTGTACAGCAAATGGAGCCATAAACAAAACAAAAAGGCAACCTATAGAATGGGCAAAAATATTTGCAACTGACAAGGCATTAACCTCCAAAATATACAAATAGCTCATGTAGGTCAATATCAGAAAAACAAATACCCAAACACAAAATGAGCAGATCTAAAAAGACATTTCTCCAAAGAAGACATACAGATGGTCAAAAGGCACTTGAAAAGATGCTCTACATAACTAATTATTAAAGAAATGCAAATCAAAACTATAATGAGGTATCACCTCAAATTTTTATTTTAAAATAAATTCAAAATTACAGAAATGTTGCAAAATACTGCAAAGATATCTGTACATTTTCCACCTGGATTCCCCAAATGTTGTTAACATTTTCCTGTTTGCTTTATCATTCTCTCTCTCTCTCTATATATATATATGTGTGTGTGTGTGTACATATACATGTATATGTCTATATTTATTTGTGTATGCAAAAATATACATATATATATTTTCTGAACCACTTGAGAGTAAACTGCAGGCATGATGCTTTTTTAGCTTTATATTTCACAGAGCTAAGGTCATATTCAAATGTAAAAAAATGAAACCCATTACTCTAAAATGATGAACAAGACAAGGGTATCCACTCTCACCACTCGTATGCAATATAACTTAAAGGAATTAGGCAAGAAAAAGAAATAAAAGGCTCCCAAATGGGAAAGCAGGAAGTAAAATTTTATCTATTTGCAGATTAAATTATATTGTATACAGAAAACTCTAAAGACAAAAATAAAATATCTTAGGGCTTTTCTGGTGGCGCAGTGGTTGAGAGTCCACCTCGGGTTCGTGTCCCGGTCCGGGAAGATCCCGCATGCCATGGAGCGGCTGGGCTCGTGAGCCATGACCACTGAGCCTGCGCGTCTGGAGCCTGTGCTCTGCAGCTGGAGAGGCAACAACAGTGAGAGGCTGGAATATCGCAAAAAAATAAAATAAGATCTCTTAGAACTAATAAATAAATTCAGTCAAGATGTAGGGTACAAAAATCAGTTACATTTCTATGCTCTAACAATGAGCTATCAGGAAAAGAAACAAATCCATGTACGATAATAACAAAACAATAAATTACTTAGAAATAAATTTAACCAAATACATGAAAGACACATACACTGAAAACTATAATATAGTGATGAAGTATATTGAAGAAGACCCATGAGTGGAAAGATATCCTATATTCATGGATTGGATAAATTAATATTGTTAAAATTTTTATATTACCCAAAGCTATCTACAGATTCAGTGCAATCCCTATCACAATTCCTATTGCAAATCCCTATCACAGTGCTTTAAAAACAGCATTTTTTAAAGAAATGGAAAAAGTAATCCTAAAATTTGTATAAAACCTCCAAAAACTCTGAACACCCAAATAAATCTTGAGAAAAAGAGAGACAAACCTGAAAGCATCATACTTCCTGATTTCAAACTAAACTACAAATCTATAGTAATCAAACTAGTATGGTGTTGGCATGAAAACAAATAAACTAATAGAACAGAATCACAATCCAATAAAGAAGACAAGTAACTAATATTTGACAAGAGAGCCAAGAATACTCAATAGGGGAAAGAACAGTCTCTTCAACCAATGGTACAGCAAGTCCCCTACATATGGATGAGTTCCATTCCGAAAGCACATTCCTAAGTCCAATTTGTTTGTAAGTCCAACGAAGTTAGCTTAGGTACCCAACTAACACAATCGGCTACATAGCACTGTACTGTAATAGGTTTATAATACTTTCCATACAAGTAATTTTTAAAAAACAAACACAAAAAATAAAGAAAACATTTTTAATCTTACAGTACAGTACCTAGAAAATACAGTACAACAGCTGGCATACAAGGGCTGACATTGAGTAAACAGGCAAGAAGAGTTAATCACTGGAAGAGGGAAAGGAGGTGGGAAATGGTAGAGCTGAAAGATTGTCAGCAATAAGAGATGGAGGGCAAGCTGCAATTTCACTCACACCTGACGTTGATGGAACAGGTTCTGGTTCCTTGCTCAATTCAATTCTATCTACCCTCTTGAATAAAGGATCCAGTAATGTCTGGATAGTAGCTCTTTTTTACTCATCTTACATGACACAGTAGCACTGGATTGCATTCTGAACAGCTGCTGCAACCTTCATATACCATTTGGGTCCTGTGCCTCAAAAACTTACAGTTCCTCCTCAAATAAAGAAAATCCCCTTGCCATTTCCTGCATCCTGAATCTCTTCAGCTTTCAGTTACTTCTTCCTCTTGTCTCTCTTCATCCTTTCTCTAGGCCTTCAATTCCATTAGGTCTTCATTAGTTAGCTCCTCGAGTTGCACAGAAAGTTTCATTATTACCACTTGGTGCTTCTTAGCAGTACGAGTTACATCACTACTGCTTTTACTCTTGCTTCTGGACATCCTGGGCTTGAAATAAAGATACTGTACTACTGTGCTCTATACAGAATTGTACAGTAAGGTACACAAAAGCACAACCACTTGTAGAGGATATATGCACGTGACAATGTACACCAGACACATGAACTAACTTACATGATTGGACATGCAAATGCACATCCGCATCTTTGTAAGCTCACAACTTGAAGGTTCATATGTAGGGGACTTACTGTATTCAGAAAACTGGATATTCACATGCAAAAGAATAAAATTAGACTCCTATTTTGCACTACTCACAAAGATTAACTCAAAATGAGTTTAAAACTTTAAAAATTAAGGCCTGAAACTGTAAATATCTTAGAAGAAAACATAGGAGAAAAGCTCTTTGACATTGGTCTTGGTGATGCTTTCTTGAGTATGATGCCAAAAGCACATAATTACAAAACAAAAGCAAAAATTAACAAGTGGGACTATATCAAACTAAATATCTTCTGAACAATAATCATCAAAATAAAGATACAACTTACAGAATGGGAGAAAATATTTGCAAACCATATATTAGATATATGGGGTTAATTTCCACAAAATATAAGGAACTCATAAAACTCAATAGCGAAAAGACTAATAATCCTTTTTTAAAAATGGACAAACAAACTGACATTTTTCCAAAGAAGATGTCCAAATTGCCAACACGTTCATGAAAAGATGTTTAATATCATCAGGGAAATGCAAATCAAAATCACAATATCACCTCACACCTGTTAGAATGGCCATCATCAAAAAGACAAGAGGTAACAAGTGCTGGTGAAGATGTGGAAGAAAAGGAACACTTGTGTACTGTTGGTGGGAATGAAAATTGATTCAGTCATTATGAAAAACAGTATGGTGGTTCCTCAAAAAGTTTAAAAATAGGACTACCATAGGATCTGGCAATCCCACTTCTGGATATATATCTGGAGAAAATGAAATCACTATCTCAATGAGATATCTGGACCCCAATGTTAATTGCAGTATAATTCACAATAGACAAGAAAGAAATGGAAACTAAGTTTCCATGGATGGATGAATAGATACCTAAAATGTGGTATATATAATGGAATATTATTCAGCCATAAGAAAACAGGAAACCTTGTCATTTGTGACAACTTGGATGGACTTCAAAGGTACTATGTGAAATAATTCAAACAAAGACAAATATTTTTATGTTGAATCTTAAAACAAACAAACAAAATCTTAGAAAAAGTCAAATTGTTTTCCTAAAATAAAAATAATTATCTTTTATAAGAATAATACAATTATCAAAATCAGAAAAATTAATATTGATGTATTCTATATTGATATAAGTAAACAAAAAATAAACAAGTAAATGGGTAGAGGAGAAATTTTCTCTTTATAGTAAAATTCCAACTAATAAATGTAGAAGGAATAAGAGAATTATAAAATCACCATTTGACAGCCACCATAGTAGTATTTGCTTGAGTCAAGAATCATCAATGTATGTTAAAACTATTGAGTGAAAGTATGATGAGAAACAGGATATTTACATGCTGTCAAAGTCTCTCTCCATATGACACTTACTAACAAAAAAGGTAAAAATAATAGTTACAGTGGAGAACCCCTGCAGAAATCACTTTAACAAGGGATGAAAGTTATAATTATCAGTAATAGGACTGGAAGATGTCATGTGTCCCCTATATGATGCAATTAGAAGAACACACTGTCACTTCTGTGATATTCCTGCCAAAAATACAGAAGCTGAATGTCATCATGGAGAATCTTTAAATAAATCCAAATTGAAGGACTTTCTACAATAATTGTCCTGAACTCTTTAAATGTCAATGTCACGAAAGTCAAAGAAAGGCTAATGTTCTAGATCAGTGTTCATTAAAGAGATAATGACAACTAAAAGTAACAGAAAATCCGATTTTCTGTTGGTAAGAAGAATATTATTGAGGTAATATTATCCTGATGTTTTCTTTGAATTTATTGCTCTTACAATATTATTTTAATGCCTACAAATTGGAACACTCCCCCGGCCAAAGTCATTCCTTCCTTTTCTATTTCTCTTCCTCATGTCAAAATAGTACAAATGGTAACTACAACCTTAGGATCTAAGAAATACGAATTGGTTTTGTGAAATTGAGAGACTTAAATTGAGTTACCTTGGAATAGGATGCTATTTTTCAGAATGCTAATCACCTAAAGATTTCAAAGACAGTTTGGTTTTGAAGAAATCCCTCACATTGCAGTGGAAGAATATCCAAAGACATGATTAGTGTTATTTGAAGGGCAACAATATCTACCAATACCCAACTTCTTACTACTTTTATTGACTAATAGCTGAAATGTTACAGGAAATATTTTACCTTTTAGTTTAAGAAAATTCCCATTTAAATGTTATTTACTTAGTTTGCATTTCCTTGTAACCTTAGTATAAATGAAGGTGCTGACCATGAATTTGGCTTGGAGAGATGGGGAAAAAATTATTAATGACTCTGATAACTTGAATTAAGATGTGTAGTGGAGATAATGGAGGGGAAGATACAGAACCAAAAGAGGGAGCAAAGGCTCAGCCATCACACTGTATAAATTTATCATTTATCCTAAGAAGGGTCCTATCTTTGCAGCAGTTGGGAGACACAGTTCATTATTATGTTTTAAGATTTCAACTATTCTGAAAGTCCCTAGTGAAGCAAGAACTGTAAGGAAGCTACAAATAACTAAGTTGTAGTAGTTACACTTTATAATTTTGAAATAGAGAATGATATTTGCTTGGTGACTAGAATACCATAGATTGGATTAGCTTAGGTCACAAACTTAGTGCTGCTTTTTAAATTAATTCTAATTCTTAATACAGCTAGTTTCTCCATGTAGGATGCTCATGACAACCAGATTTCTATACTTGATGTTCTTATTAAACTCTTAGTGGTCTAATGCAAACAATGGATATTTAATTAACATATGATCACTTGACTAAATTTTAATTAAATGCTCATTTAAAACACCTCTAATGTTATCTATTCCAGTTAAAGTAGATTCGCTTCTTTATAAACCTATTTAAAATTTATCCTCTCCTGTTTGACAATGAAATACAGATTCACTAAGACCTAGCATAGCAATATATTCTATAATAGATTGTAAGGCATTGAGTAATCATTGATAACAATAATAATAATGATATAGCATCATTTTTTATTTATATATCAGGTGAAATTTTACTATAAGGCACATTTCCTTAGATATATAAGAAATACAATCAAGGAAGCTATCTTAAATTGTATTTCAGATTTTATTTTTGTATGATCCAACTTCACTAGCTACCACACAGTTCTCTCTTCTTACAGTTTCTTGCTTCTCCAATCCACAATATTCACATTAATTTGTTTCTTCTTTCACTCACTCATTTTTACCAGTTTTTATTAAGTATTTATTTAAGCACAAGGTAACATGCTCACTATTGTGCAGGATACAGAAATGAGCAGTGCACATCTCAAAAGCTTATGAGTATATTATTTAGTAGAGGAGATTAGATGAGAATATGAAGAATTATAAGTGACTCAAGAAAGTAAAAAATATTTAATGAGGAGAAAGGAGAATTTGACTTCTAATTTCCACACTAAACTTTTGATTCCACAAGTACTTAGTTGAGGTACTTAGGGGAGGCACTTGCATCAGGCAGCTTTGGAACTGCTCCTGGAAACTCATTTCAACAAGCATTCTTGGAGCGGAAAGTAGTCCAAGCACTGGATTCAGTTGTTTGGGTGTAGAGAAAGTTGTCAAGTTTGACTATAGTAGACAATTGTAGAGTAGCGTAGATTAGAAGAAGAGATTTGCCTAAAATGTGGCAAACCTAATTGAGAGTGAAACACATCTCTTATATTATTTGTACCACTCCTTGAAATGCGCATACTTTGGGTCAATTAATTCTGCTTAAATCCTTGTAAAAACTTGACATTTTACCTAGGATGTAGCACAGGAAGATAATTTATGGTTTCAGTTTTCTGTTTCCTTGTTAATTTTATACCTAGTTGTACTATACGTTACTGAAAGTGGAGTATTGAAGTTTCCTACTATTACAGTTGACTTGTCTATTTTTCTTATTAATTATGACAGTCTTTGCCTCCTGTATTTTGGTGCATATGTGTTTATAGTTGTATATCATCCTGATGTATTGACCCTTTTGTCATTATAAAATGTCCTTTATCTAGGAATATTTCTTTTCCTTAAAGTCTATTTTGTTTGATATTAGTATGGTGACTCCAGCTGTTTTGTTCCTCGTTTTTATGGTATAACATTTTTCATCCTTTTACTTTCAACCTATTTGTGTCTTTAAATCTAAAATAAGATTGGGTGGATAATGCCTTTTGTAGAAACCATAGAGTTAGGTATATTTTTAATCCATTCTACCAATCACTGCCTTTTGATCAGAGTGTTTGATCCATTTACACAATGTAATTATGAATAAGGTAGAGACTACCTCTGTCATTTTGCTATTTGTTTTCCATATGTCTTATGTCCTTTTTTGTTCTATTGCTGTATTACTGCATACTGCATTTCTGTGTTGACTGAGATTGTCTTCTTTTAGCCCTCATTTGAAGGATAGTTTTACTGGTTGACCGTCTTTGCCTTTCAGAACTTTAAATGTGTTAACCCACTGCCTTCTGGCCTACATGGTTTCTGATGAGAAATTGATAGTGAATGTTTTGAGAATATCTTGTCTGTGATGAGTCACTCTTCTATTGCTGATTCAAGACTCTCTATTTGTCTTTGTCTTTTGAAAGTTTGATTATGATCTGTCTAGGTATGAATTTCCTTTGAGTTCACTCTACTTAAAGTCATTAAACTTTTTGAATGTGTAGATTAAAGTTTTTCATTAAATTTGAAAGTTTTCAACCATGTTTTCTTTAAATAGTCTTTCTGCCCCATTTTTCCTCTCCTTCTGGGATTCCCATTATGCATATATTGGTATGCTTACGGGATCTCACAAGTTACTGATGATCTTTCATTTTTCTTCTTTCATTGTTCTTTCTGTTCCTCAGATTAGATAATCTCAATTGACCTATTTCTAGTTTCATTGATTCTTTCTTCATAAACAGTACAAACCTTTTGATTATCCCCTTTAGGGAATTTATTTTTATTTCAGTAATTGTATTTTTCAGCTCTAGAAATTCCTATTTAGTTCTTTTTTCAATATAATTCCTATCTCTTTAGTGGTAGTTTTTATTTGGGAAAGCATTGCTTTACACTTTTCTTTAATTCTTTGGACATGGTTTGTTCTAGTTTTTTGAACATATTTATGATAGTTCATTGAAAATTTGTATCAAGTAAAACCAACAAATGATGTTCATCAAGGAGTTTCTATTGACACTTTTTCCCTTTTTCTTTGAGTGTTTTGCAGCTTATTCTGAAAAGTGGACATTTAAAATAATATAATTTAGCCATTTTGGAAATAATATTTTCTCTACCCAGAGTCTGCTACAATTGGTGTTTTGTTGATGTCATTGTTGTCAGTTTTTGCTCATTTGGTGATTGAAAGAAAATGCTTGGTTAGTTTAGTGCTCAGGTAATGACTGTTCAGAAATTTCTGTCAGAAATTTTAGGAATGCCTAAAACCAATAACTTTTCTATCCTTTGCCAAAGGACTTTGTGTGTTTTGGACACAACTTCAATACTCAGGGAGTAGATGACATTATTTTAGATTTTACTTCCTGTTTTCACAAGGCATCAAAGCTAATCAGGGGTGAGAGATCAAGTGTTAGAGAATGTTCTAACTTTATTCTTTTACAAGTAGCTGTGCAGTTTTCCCAGCACCACGTTTTGAAGGGATCTTATAGATTAATTGACCATAACAGTGTGGGTTTATTTCTGGACTATCATGTTCCATTGATCTGTTTGTCTGTTTCTGTGCTAGTACCATACTGTTTTGATTACAGTAACTTTGTCAGAAAACATGATCTTTCAGCTCTGAATTGGGAGATTAGGATTGACATACATGCACTACCATGTGTAAAATAGATAGCTAGTGGGAACCTGATGTATAACACAGAAAACTCAGCTTGGTGCTCTGTTATGACCTAGATTGGTGGGATTGGGGGGTGGGAGGGAGGTTCCAGAGGGAAGGGATATAGGTATATAGCTGATTCACTTTATTATACTGCAGAAACTAACACAACATTGTAAGGCAACTATACTCCAATTAAAAAAAAGTTGTTTTGGCTACTTAGTGCCTTTTGTGTTTCCATACAAATTTTTAAATTATTTGTTCTAGTTCTGTGAAAAATGGTAAATGGGTTTGTTGCCTTAATTTCATATTCTCATAGTTCATTATTAGGGTATAGATTTCTATACAACAGATTTCTGTATGTTAATTTTATTTCCTGCAATTTTACCAAATTCATTGATGAGCTCTACTAGTTTTCTGGTAGTGTCTTTAGGGTTTTCTATGTATAGTAACATGTCTCTGCAAACAGTGACAGCTTTAAATTTTTCTTTCCAACTTGGATTCCTTTTATTTATTTTTCTTCTCTGATTGCTGTGGCTAGGACTTCCAAAACTGTGATGAATAAAAGTGGTAAGTGTGGGCATCCTTATCTTTTCCTGATTGTAGAGGGAAAGCTTTCAGATTTTCACCATTGAGTATGATTTTAGCTGTGGGTTTGTTACATATGTCCTTTATTATGTTGAGTCATGGGACTTTTTGAGGAAATCTAATTTTGATCTGCCTCACTTTCATGGTTGCTAGGCCACTTTCTAGTTTGGCTAACTAGTTACCATGTTTAGGAGGCTGCTGGTTTTTAAGATTGTCATGAAACTGGAGACAGTTTGCTGGTTTTCCTGTTATTGGATATTTTCTCTTGAATAAATGCTTCTTGGATTGTTTCAAGACTTTAGTTAATTTACCAAGTTATGAAACATTTGATTTGACTTTTATTAGTGTTATCATTGCTTTATTGAAGGAGTGGGTTTCACAGGTCTTTATACTGCCATTGAGGAAGTTTGACCTATCCAATTTACTAAATAGGTTTTCATCACTGATTGAATATACATATGAATAAAATATTGAAGAAGAATTTCAATTCAGGAGCTGGGATATCAGTAAAATAAAACCCAACAGCTATACTGTTATACTTATTGTAAGGACTGAAGTTCATAAAACACAAAAATAGGAGAGGGACAGTATTACTCTTGGCAAATATACAGGGTGAAACATTTTTTGAAATATAATTCAATGTGGAGGAGTGATCAGTAACAGGAATAAAAGTAAATAGGGACAAATGAGGAGAAAATGCCAGAGTTGAGAAGGTAGTACTGGATGATATCAATAAGAAACACAGAAGCCTGATCAAAGGAAGGAAATGTTGAACAAAAGGGGAGATAAAACTGAGCGGGTCCTTTAAATCAACAGAAAAGAGACTGCTTACAAGATACAGTTTGAGGTTTTTGGGCATGGCACACCTCCCCTGTCCAAAAGGATCTCCTCCAAACAATCTGACATGACGAACACTTAGAAGACTTGGCTCTATTAGGCTTTCCAAATTATCTAGATTCCTTTATAAGATATTAAAAGACCCATGGGCAGGATCAAGACAGTAGAGAAGGAAGACCTTGAACTCACCTCTGCACATGGGCACACCAAAATTACAACTACTTGCAAAAAAACTATCAATGAGAATGATTTGAAGACTAACTGAAAAGATTTTGTACAAATAAAGATGTAAAGAGCCACAAGGCAATGGGTAGGAGAGGTGGAGATGTGGTCTAGTCAGGACTCACGTCCGCAGGTCAACAACACACATATGGGAGGGTTTTCACAACTGAAGTGTTCTTCCTGGGAATTTAGTTGTCCAAGCCCTACAATGGGCTCCCTATCCCAGAGGTCCTGTGCAGGAAGACAAGCCCTCAGAACATCTGGCTTTGAAAACCAGTAGAATTTGTTTGGGAGAGCTAGAAGGCTATAGGAAATAGATACCCCAGTCTTAAAGGGCACACACAAAATCTCACATGCTCTGAGTTCCAGTACATAGGCAGTAGTTTGGAAGGTGTCTGGTTCAGACCCACTTACTGATCTTAGAGAGCCTCTCAGAGAGACAAGAGGCAGCTGGGTCTCCATGTAGACTGAAATGTTAGCAGCAGCCATTTTGGGTATCTGGCTCTACAGTGCTGATACCTGCACTAGGAAGTGCCATTTTAGAACCCTTCCTCTAGGATATTAACATTGGGTTCTTGCTCTACCCACCAGTAGGGTCACAGCAGTAACATGCTGACAGGTTGCATGGCCAGCTGAGTAGGGGACCTACCCAGGCCACCAGTGGGGCTTCAGCAGTCAAATGTTGCCAAGTAACATGGCCAGTGGAGTGGTGAGCCTGGCCCACACACTTGCAGGCCCACAGCTGTTGTGCCCAAACTGGTATAACAACCAACATTTGTGGGTTCTGCCTCACCCACTAGCATTCCTGCAGCAACCACACAAGGAAAGGCCTCATAAACTACCAGGTCTGGGGCCAAAACCACCTACCAGTTCTCCTAAAGTAGCCCCATCACAACAAATGTGTGTATGCAACCCACATAGTGGACACCCCTGAAACATACAACTCTGTTAGCCAAAGAACAGCATGATGCTGGGAGTCACAGGACACCCCCCCTCACATAAGGCCACTTCTCAAAGATTGAGAGATATAATGGACCTACCTAATCATAGAAATAAACATAAAGAATTAAACAAAATGAGAAGAGAAAGGAGTATGTTTCAAATGAAAGAACAAGTCAAACCCTCAGTAAAAGATCAAACAAATGAAACAAATGAAGAGGAAATAGGCAGTCTACCTGAAAATGAATTCAGAATATTGATAGTAAAGATGATCCAAATCTTGGAAATAGAATGGAGAAAATAAAAGAAACATTTGCCAAGGACCTAGAAGAACTAAAGGGCAAGCAAACAGTGATCGACAACACAATAAAATAAATTAAAAATTGTCTACGAGGCATGAGTAGCAAAATAACTGAGGCAGAAAAACGGATAAGTGACCTGGAAGATAAAATAGTGGAAATAACTACCACAGAGCAGAATAAAGAAAAAAAGAATGAAAAGAACTGAGGACAGTCTCACAGACCTCTGGGACAACTCTAAATGCACTAACATTCAAATTATAAGGGTCCCAGAAGAAGAAGAGAAAAAGAAATGGACTGAGAAAATATTTGAAGAGGTTATAGGTGAAAACTTCCCCAATAAGGAAAAAGAAATAGTTAACCAAGTCCATGGAGCAGAGAGAGACCCACACAGAATAAATCCAAGGATAAACATGCCAAAACACGTAATAATCAAACTAACAAAAAATTAATACAAAGAAAAAATATTAAAAGCAGCAAGGGAAGAAAAACAAATAACACACAAGGGAATCCCCATAAGATTAACAGCTGATCTTTCTGCAGAAACTCTGCAAGCCAGAAGGGAGTGGCAGGACATATTTAAACTGTTGAAGGAGAAAAACCTACAACCAAGATTACTCTACCCAGCAAGGATCTCATTCATATTTGATGGAGCAATTAAAATATTTACAGACAAGCAAAAGATAAGAGAATTCAGCACCATGAAGCCAGCATTACAACAAATGCTAAAGGAACTTCTCTAGGCGGGAAACACAAGAGAAGTAAAAAAACCTAAACTAGAAAACCAAGAAAAAATAAGAAAATGGTAATAGGAACATACATATTGATAATTACCTTAAATTTAAATGGATTAAATGCTCCAATGAAAAGATATAGACTGGCTGAATGGATACATAAACAAGACCCACATATATGTGGTCTACAAGAGACTTACTTCCAAACAAGGGGCACATACAGACTGAAGGTGAGAGGATGGAAAAAGATATTCCATGCAAATGGAAATCAAAACAAAGCTGGAGTAGCAATTCTCATATCAGACAAAACACACTTTAAAACGAAGACTCTTACAAGACACAAAGAAGGACACTACATAATGATCAAGGGATCACTCCAAGAAGAAGATATAACAACTGTAAATATTTTGGCACCGAACATAGGAGCACCTCAATACATAAGGCAAATACTAGCAGCCATAAAAGGGGAAATTGACAGTAACAACATCATAGTGGGGGATTTTAACATCCCACTTTCACCAATGGACAGATCATCCAAAATGAAAATAAATAAAGAAACACAAGCTTTAAATGATACATTACACAACATGGACTTAATTGATATAGGACATTTCATACAAATAAACAGAATACATTTTCTTCTCAAGTGCTCATGGAACATTCTCCAGGATAGATCATAACTTGGGTCACACATCAAGCCTTAGTAAATTGAAGAAAACTGAAATTGTATAAAGTATGTTTTCCAACCACAACAAAATGAGACTAGATATCAGTAACAGGAAATGATCTGTAAAAAATACAAACACATGGAGGCTAAACAGTACACTATTTAATAACCAAGAGATCACTGAAGAAATCAAAGAAGAAATAAAAAAATACCTAGACACAAATGACAATGAAAACATTACAACCCAAATCCTATGGGGTGCAACAGAAGGAGTTCTAAGAGGGAAGTTTATGGCAATAAAATCTTACCTTAAGAAATAAGAAGCATCTCAAATAAAGAGCCTAACCTTACACCTAAAGCAACTAGAGAAAGAAGGACAAAAAATCCCAAAGTTAGCAGAAGGAAAGAAATCATAAAGATCAGATCAGAAATAAATATAAAAGAAATGAAAAAAATTATAGCAAAGATCAGTAAACCTAAAAGGTGGTTCTTTGAGAAGATAAACAAAATTGATAAACCATTAGCCAGACTCATCAAGATAAAAAGGGAGAAGACTAAAATCA
This sequence comes from Neophocaena asiaeorientalis asiaeorientalis, assembly GCF_003031525.2. Classification (NCBI taxonomy): domain Eukaryota; kingdom Metazoa; phylum Chordata; class Mammalia; order Artiodactyla; family Phocoenidae; genus Neophocaena; species Neophocaena asiaeorientalis. The sequence continues at coordinate 151,678 of NW_020174702.1, forward strand.
ATAGAATTAGAAATGAAAAAGGAGAAGTAACAACTGACACTGCACAAGTACAAAAGATCATGAGAGATTACTACAAGCAACTCTATGCCAATAAAATGGATAACCTGGAAGAAATGGACAAATTCTTAGAAATGCACAACTGAACCAGGAAGAAGTGGGCAATATAAAGGGAACAATCACAAGCACCGAAATTGAGAGTGTGATTAAAAATCTTCCAACAAACAGAACCCAGGACCAGATGGCTTTGCAGGTGAATTCCTTCAAAGATTTAGAGAAGAGCTAACACCTATCCTTCTCAAACTCTTCCAAAACATAGCTGAAGGAGGAACTCTCCCAAACACATTCTACGAAGCCACCATCACACTGATACCAAAACCAGAGAAAGAAGTCACAAAGAAAGAAAACTACAGGTCAATATCACTAATGAAAATAGAAACTACTAGCAAACTACTAGCAAACAGAATGCAACAGCACATTAAAATGATCATACACCATGATCAAGTGGGGTTTATTCCGGGAATACAAGGATTCTTCAATATACGCAAATCAATCAACGTGATACACCATATTAACAAATTGAAGTAGAAAAGCCATATGATCAGGTCAATAGAAGCAGAGAAAGCTTTTGACAAAATTCAATATCCATTTGTGATAAAAACCCTCCAAAAAGTAGGCAAAGAGGGAACTTTCCTCAACATAATAAAGGCCATATATGACAAACCCACAGCCAACATCATCCTCAATTGTGAAAAACTGAAAGCATTTCCACTAAGATCAGGAACAAGACAAGCTTGCCCCGTCTCACCACTATTATTCAACTTAGTTTTGGAAGTGTTAGCCACAGCAATCAGAGAAGAAAAAGAAATAAAAGGAATCCAAAACAGAAAAGAAGAAGTAAAGTTGTCACTGTTTGCAGATGACATGATACTATACAGAGAGAATCCTAAAGATACTACCAGAAAACTACTGGAGCTAACCAATGAATTTGGTAAAGTAGCAGGATACAAAATCAATGCACAGAAATCTCTTACATTCCTACACAATAATGAAGGAAAATCTGAAAGTGAAATTAAGAAAACATTCCCATTTATCATTGCAACAAAAAGAATAAAATATCTAGGAATAAGCCTACCTTAGGAGACAAAAGACCTGTATGCAAAAAGTTATAAGACATTGATGAAAGAAATTAAAGATGATACAAATAGATGGAGAGATATACCATGTTCTTGGATTAGAAGAGTCAACATTGTGAAAATGAGTCTACTACCCAAAGCAATCTACAGATTCAATGTGATCCTCATCAAACTACCACTGGTACTTTTCACAGAACTAGAACAAAAATTTTCACTATTAGTATGGAAGCACAAATGACCCCGAATAGCCAAAGCAATCTTGAGAAAGAAAAATGCAGCTGGAGAAATCAGCCTCCCTGGGTTCCGACTATACTACAAAGATATAGTAATCAAGACAGTATGGTACTGGCACAAAAACAGACAGATAGATCAATGGAACAGGATAGAAAGCCCAGAGATAAATCCACGCATATATCGTCACCTTAACTTTGATAAAAGAGGGAAGAATATACAGTGGAGAAAAGACAGACTCTTCAATAAGTGGTGCTGGGAGAACTGGGCAGCTACAGGTAGCAGGATGAAATTAGAACACTCCCTAATACCATACACAAAAATAAACCCAAATGAATTAAGATCTAAATGTAAGGTCAGACACTATCAAACTCTTAGACGAAAGCATAGGCAGAGCACTCTATGACGTAAATCACAGAAAGATCCTTTTTGACCCACCTCCTAGAGAAATGGAAATAAAAACAAAAAATAACAAATGAGACCTAATGAAAATTAAAAGCTTTTGCACAACAAAGGAAACCATAAGCAAGACATAAAGACAACCCTCAGAATGGGAGAAAATATTTGCAATTGAAGCAACTGAAAAAGGATTAATCACCAAAATTTACAGGCAGCTCATGCAGCTCTATATCAAAAAAACGAACAACCCAATCCATAAATGGGCAGAAGACCTAAATAGATGTTTGTCCAAATAAGATATACAGATTGCCAACAAACACATTAAAGAATGTTCAACATCATTAGTCATTAGAGAAATGCAAATCAAAATTATAATGTGATATCATCTCAGACCGGTCAGAATGGCCATCATCAAAAAATTCTACAAACCATAAATGCTGGAGAGGGTTTGGAGAAAATGGAACCCTGTTTCACTGTTGGTGGGAATGTAAACTGATACAGCCACTATGGAGAACAGTATGGAGGTTCCTTAAAAACCTATAAATAGAACTACCTTATGACCCAGCAATCTCAGTACTGGGCATATACCCTAAGAATACCGTAATTCAAAAAAAGTCATGTACCAAAATGTTCACTGTGGCTCTATCTTCAATAACCAGGACATGGAAGCAACCTCAGTGTCCATCAACAGATGAGTGGATAAAGAAGATTTGGCATATATATACAATGGAATATTACTCAGCTATAAAAAGAAATGAAATTGAGTTTTTTCTAGTGATGTGCGTGGACCTAGAGTCTGTCATACAGAGTGAAGTAAGTCAGAAAAATAAAACAAATACCATATGCTAACACATATATATGGAATCTAAAAAAAGAAATTGTAATGAAGAACCTAGGGGCAAGATGGGAATAAAGAAACAGACCGTCTAGAGAATGGACTTCAGGGTACGGGAGGGGGAAGTGTAAGCTGGACTTGAGGGTACGGGAGGGGGAAGTGTAAGCTGGGACAAGTGAGAGCATGGCATGGACATATATACACTACCAAATGTAAAATAGATAGGTAGTGCAAAGCAGCCCCATAGCACAGGGAGATCAGCTCAGTGGTTTGTGACCACCTAGAGGGGCGGGATAAGGAGGGGCGGAGGGAGGGAGATGCAAGAGGGAAGATATATGGGGACATATGTATGTGTATAACTGATTCACTTTGTTATAAAGCAGCAACTAATACACCATTTTAAAACAATTATACTCCAATAAAGATGTTAATAAAAAAGAGAGAGAGAAAAAAGATTTGAATATAACCTTTCTATGTCAGTTTCTTCTTAAAACTAGACTCTGTCTTATAGGGTAATTTTGAGGATTAAATGAGGAAACACACTTTAAAAAGCTTAGCAATTTGTTTGGTACATACTAAGCTATCAATAATTAATAATAAAATATTTTGTCTATTTGTTTAATATTTTAAGGTAGCCATATATTAAAGTTGTACCTAAATATATGTACATATACATTTCCACCTCCCACATGTGTGTGAATTCTTGCTGGATAGACATTGTGAAGTTTTCCTCCATCACTCCTAACACAAGTATTTGTACATAATATTTGTTTAATAACTGTGTTGAATTGCAGGTTGAAGCAAATTTGAATAATTATGAAAGTGTGGAAAAGATAAAATCCTACAGCATTCAAGTGCTCTGAAAAATACAATTATTATTCCAATATAAAAACATATATACCAATGTACAATAATTTATATTTAAAGAAATGAGCAATATTTCCATGTATCAATAATCACATTTTCTGCAAAAACATACTATCAAGGAAAAAAACAGGTTCAAACATGTTTAGTCATATTGTTGGATTCATATAAGCAATACACTTTCCTTTTTCCTTCATAAGTACTTTACTTTTTTCCTCATAATCTGTTAATCCAGAGGCCTTAACAGCCTCGTCAAACACATGTTCTGTAAATGAGCCACGGTCCCATAAAGTATTCTGAAACCTGGACCTCTGAAAAATTGATTTTCAGGCTTTCATCATTATTATTTCTATCATTCATTTGTAGGTTGATCACTGAGCAGCCAGATATAACTGGGACTGAATAGAACTGACTCTTCAGTAGACAAGTTATTGCTTGCTAATTGGCCTTTTGACAAGTAGGAAGGAAAAAATACATACATGTAAATTAATTTTGGTCACTTTAGTATGCTCTTACAGAAATAGCCTTTGTCCCAGTTTTAAATTATCCTTACAAGTAAACAATGGTTATCACTCATAGCTTCCTTTTAGTTTACTGATTTTCTTCTTAGAATGAAATTAATTTATAAAATATTAACTAGGAAGACAAAAATACATATATTGCAATGGAGATCAAGGACTCAAACTTGAGCTTCAAAGTTAAACTTTTTTGAGGTTGGGAAAAGGACTGTGATAAGTATCTAGGGGAGTAACTATGGCGCTTACATATTTTTGCCTGATTTGAACTTTAAATATATTTTGAGCATGAAATTTATAGAAATGATTGTAAGTGAAGTTAACAAAGACGTGTTATAATTTTCCCATTCACATTCAGTAAAATGCTTTATATAGTAGAGATTATATATCAAATAATGCTAGATTATGATGTTTAATTAACTACAGAATACAGCTAACACCCAAGAGGCTAATTTGTTTGCATTAGTTGGTCAGGTCAACTGCCTAAAAACCTCAGATTGTAGAACTACTGGTAGATTGCATTACACCATTAAAATAAATAGTGGCAATTTGTCAATGTCATCTTAGCTTCAAAATTTCCTTTGAAACACCAGGAAACAGTAATTCCAACTAAACTGGCAATTTATTTTTTAGAATGTGATGACCTGAATCTCCTTGTGCTCATCAGATAAATGTTTGTATGTTCTTTATAAATTCTTACTTAGTATTTTTTGGAAAGTAAACTTTGGAAGCAATGAGGAATTGATTAATTCCAAACTATATTAAATACTGAAAATGTTGGATTTCAGAAGTCTGGCCTAAGAATTGGATTGAAAAGCAAATTTTAAAGTTATTTTGATAACTGACATAGCATCACTCTGAAAAGAACTCTAACCAAGGCTACAAATCAACATGTATTTTGTAGTCAAAGTGGATTTTTTTGGTTTTGTTTTGTCATGTTTTTCACTATTATCTAAAATTCTACTGTTGACAACATTTATTGTAATGTCATTTTAATCATTAAGTTCATTTATTAAGATGATCCAAAATAAAATACCACTCTAAAATGATCAGAGGAACAGAGAAGCTGAGGAGTGACATTAAGCAGGACAAATTTAAATAATTGGAATTCTTCCACCTGGAAAGATGAGTGTTGATAAGGGAAATGATCAAAGTCCACATACCCAGAAAGAATACAGGGAGGAAAAAATAAAATTATTTCCCCAACCAAATCCTGCTAAAGTAGAATAAAAGGGCTTCCTTTGCTGCTTGAAGATAGGGTAACTCAGGAAAATGAAAATAAATATTATTCTACCTAAAAGAATAAATTGTATGAGACCCATTTTCCTGGGAGGTAATCATAGGCTGAGAAGATAATTTACAGAGAGGTTTTAGTTAACTAGTGATTGGGAGTATATGTTCAGTGATCAGGAATTATAGTTTAATGCCTGGTTTTATTTATACCTCTCAACATTATTTTCTGACTGTCTTTTATGTGCCAGACACTCGATATTGGGTAATGATTAAAACCTCTGATACGCACCTCCATGGAACTTACTATCCTATAGGGGACATAAACATTTAACAAAGAGCCATCCAATTAATGTAAATTAATAATTTTCAAGTTTTTTAAGTCTCATCAAGAAAAGGTATAAGCGTTTATGTTTATGAGAGAGAAAAATAGCTGTGATGAGCTAGACCTGAGGGTTTGGGTTGAATCAAGAATTGGCCTCTCTGAGAAGATACTGTTTAAGTGATGGCTTGAAAAATGAGTAGAAATAATTTAAATAGAGTAGGCAGGGTAAACACTGCAGACATAAAAAAGTCTATGTAAAGTCCTAATTTTTTAAATTAGTAAATACTGGGGATAATAACAGTATTTATCTCTCATAGTTTTTTTCTTTTTTTTGTGAGAAGGAAAGCAGATATGTGAAGCACTTTTAGAGTGCCTGGAAAATGAGTGCTCAGAATATGTTAGGTTTAGCTCTTATTATTTGAGAAACAATGGAGCCTATAATTACATCTTGGAGCCATGCTCAAATTGAAATAAATCTGGCTGTACCCTTAGGTAATGTTGGGCAAATTATTTAACCTCTTAAACTCAGTTTTCTCATCTGTAAAATAAAGATAGTAATAGTAACTACCTCATGGGGCTGTTTTGAGGCTGAATTCAGATAAAGATAACTGGAAACATAGTGAGCACCCAATAGACATTAGCTGCTATAAGAAATCAGTAGCCAACTGAAGAAGTTTGGGAAACATTCCTAACTTTGAGATCTATATAGAAGAGGACAACTTAACCTTTGAACATAATAACCCTTCACTGTGAGCTTGAGAAAAATCGTAGGGCTGACTTATTTTGCATTTATCAAAGATAAGTAGAGAAATATGTTGGAAGCCGTCAGACTGATGTCATTGATAATTATAGGAGAAGCTCCCTCCTTGTTCATCTATTCATTCATTCATTCATTCACTATTACTGAGCACCTACTATGTGGCAAGCACTGAGCTAACTTCTGGGGATAGTAAAGCAAATAACATGTAGTCTCTGCCCTCAAGGAGCTCATATTGCAGAAGTCTTACTGTATGGTGCAGCAAGTGAGGGAGTGTGCAATTATAGCTTGGGCCTTGGCAGGAAAGTTTTTATTAAACTGGTGGGAATTTTCATTCCAGCAAAAATGTACACAGAAGAGGGATTGGTGAGAGTTTTGTTAGGTGTATGGTATGGCTTGATTTGACTAAAATTATGGTCTTTATCCTAAACTCCAGAGAAGTATTAGTTGTCACTCAGGGAACTCCAGGTGTAACCCAGGAGTACAGCAGCTCAAAACCACTATTCCAATACAATGTGGCTATCAGAAGGTGGAGAGACCATAGCATTTCCTATGCGTTGGAAAAAAATAATTGGCTATATAATTACCTTATATAACTCTGTGACACAGAGTATGTTATTTAGGCTCTTTTAATCTCAGTTTTCTCTTATGAAAATAAAGTCATTGATAACAGCAATGTCTCATAAGTTTGCTGCAATGATTACATGATATAATGCAACAGTTTTTCATCCATGAAACATATTAAGATCACCTAAGGGCCTTTTACAAAAATGTCAATGAATGACTGATACACACTGGCAGTTATTATTATTATTTAATTAGTCTAGATGGCGTCTGAACATTACTTTATAAAAGCTCTCTATGTGATTCTAATGGGTAATCAGTGTTGAGAAACCTTGAGATAATGCATGCAAATTTTTAGTATAGAACCTAGCATATATTAGATACTAAATGTGTTAGGGGACATTAACTAACATTGCAGGTGCTATTGTTGATACTATTATGGTTGCTGTTATTCTTATTAATATTTTACTTGATTAGTTTTGCTAGGGGCTTGTCAGCTCTAAATGTTATATTGAAGCAATAGGTTCATTTACAGTGATACAGATATTTTCTAATTACTTTTTAAAATTATTAATTTATAGCTTAATTATTCTTCAGAAATAGAATATATTTTGTATAGTTTCTATACCTTGAAATTGGCTAAACTTTTCTTTAATATCCAGAATATGGTCAGTTTTTGCAGCTTTTGGGTACTTTTTATATACAACCCAATTTTTTTATTATGTAGTTCAAGCCTTTTATATGCCTTATTGATTTTTAATCTTTTCGATCTATCAGTTACTGAGAAAAAGGGGTTAAATATATTTGTCTATCTTTTTGTCTACTTGTCTAATTCTTACAACTTTTGATTTAGAGATTTTGAAGCTGTGCTATTAGAATCATTCAAATTTAGAATTATTTTACCTTCCTGGTGGATTAACCTATTTATTTTTATAAGGTATTTCACTTTTTTCCTAGTAATACGTCTTGAGTTGAAGTTTATTTTTTTTCTTATGTGGAGTAAAACTATTTCAGCTTTCTTCTAGCTAGTGTGTAAAAGGTATATAATTTTTCATACATTGTTTTCAAACTTTCTGTGTCCATTACTTAAGATGTACCTCAGGAAGCAGCATATATTTTGGTGGGTTTATATGGACTTATATGCAGCCTGATTTCTCTGCTTTTTATTTTTTTTTAATTTTACTTTATTTTTTAACATCTTTATTGGAGTAAAGTTGGTTTACAATGGTGTGTTAGTTTCTGCTTTATAACAAAGTGAATCAGCTATACATATACATATATCCCCATATCTCTGCCCTCTTGCGTCTCCCTCCCACCCTCCCTATCCCACCCCTCTAGGTGGCCACAAAGCACCTAGTTGATCTCCCAGTGCTATGTGTCTGTTTTCCACTAGCTATCTATTTTACATATGGTAGTGTATATATGCCCATGCCACTCTCTCACATCATCCCAGCTTACCCATCCCACTCCCCATGTCCTCAAGTCCATTCTCTATGTCTGCATCTTTATTCCTGTCCTGCCCCTAGGTTCTTCAGAACATTTCTTTTTCTTTTTAGATTCCATATATATGTGTTAGCATATAGTATTTGTTTTTCTCTTTCTGACTTACTTCACTCTGAATGACAGACTCTATGTCCATCCACCTCACTACAAATAACTCGATTTCGTTTATTTTTATGGCTAAGTAATATTCTATTGTATATATGTGCGACAGCTTCTTTATCCATTCATCTGTTGATGGAGACTTAGGTTGCTTCCATGTCCTGGCTATTGTAAATAGAGCTGCAATGAACATTGTGGTACATGACTTTTTTGAATTATGGTTTTCTCAGGGTATATGCCCAGTAGTTGGGTTTCTGGCTCGTATGGTAGCTCTATTTTTAGTTTTTTAAGGCACCTCCATACTGTTCTCCATAGTGGCTGTATCAATTTACATTCCCACCAGCAGTGCAAAAGGGTTCCCTTTTCTCCACACCCTCTATAACATTTATTGTTTGTAGGTTTTTTGACGATGGCTATTCTGACCTTTGTGAGGTGATACCTCATTGTAGTTTTAATTTGCATTTCTCTAATGATTAGTGATGCTGATCATCCTTTCATGTGTTTGTTGGTAATCTGTATATCTTCTTGGGAGAAATGTTTATTCAGATTTTCTGCCTTTTTTGGATTGGGTTGTTTGTTTTCTTGAAATTGAGCTGCATGAGCTGCTTGTAAATTTTGTAGATTAATGCTTTGCCAGTTGCTTCGTTTGCAAATATTTTCTCCCATTCTGAGGGTTGTCTTTTCATCATGCTTATGGTTTCCTTTGCTGTACAAAAGCTTTTAAGTTTCATTAGGTCTCATTTGTTTATTTTTGTTTTTATTTCCACTTCTCTAGGAGGTGGGTCTCTGCCTTTTAAATGGAGTATTTAGCTTATTATATTTAATATAATTTATGATATTTTGGTTTATATCTACCATGCACTATTTATTATCTATTTGTCCTATTTTTGCTTTGTTCCTTGAGTTCACCCTTTTTTCCTTCATTTGAATTAATCAAATTTATTATCATCATCATCAACATCATCATTATATTTCCCCATTTATTCTCTATTATATTATTAGTTACATATTTTTGGATTATATTTTTAGAGATTACACCAGAGATTACAACATGCATCCTTGACATAAAAATTAGTATTTTTACCATTTTCAAATAATGCAAGGACTATGGAGAATTTTAATTCAATTTACCTTTGCTATCTTTTGTGCTATCATCATACATTTTAATTATATATATGTAGGTGTATGTGTATATATATGCACATATATACACATATATATTTGAAATACAGAAGGCATATTTATTTCTACTTTTCAAAATTAATATTAATTTATTATTCATGTATATCTAATTATATTTATTGAGATGAAATTTACATATAACATTCTATAAATTTAAATTATACTTACAATATTTGTCTTTCTCTTTCTGGCTTAACTCACTAAGCATAATGCCCTCAAGGTCCAAATGGTTGTCACAAATGGTAGGATTTCCTTCTTTTTCATAGTGGAATAATATTCCATTGTGTGTATATATATATCATATCTTCTTTATCCATTCATGCATTCACTGACACTTAAGTTGTTTCCATACGTTTTTTATTGTGAATAATACTGAAATAAACATGGGGTGCAGATATCTTTTTGATATCTTCTTTTCAGTTGCTCTGGATATATACCCAGGAATGGGATTAATGGATCATATATTCGGTCCTTTTTTTTTTTTTAGGAGCTACCATACTGTTTTCCATAGTGGCTACACCAATGTTTACATTCCCACCAACAGTGCATAAGGGTTTCTTTTTCTTCACATCCTCACCAACACTTGTTTTATCTTCCTGATTTTAGCCATTCTAATAGGGTTGAGGTGATATCTTGGTTTTTTTTGGTGAGAGGCATTAATTTTTTTTGAAGTATAGAAGATTTATAATATTATATTAGTTTTGGGTGAACAACATAGTGATTGAATATTTTTATAGAGTATTCTCTATTTAAAGTTATTAGAAAATAATGGCTATACTTCTCTGTTCTGTACAATACATCCTTGTTGCTTATTTATTTTATACATATAGTTTGTATCTCTCTTTTTAAAAATTGTATTGGAGTATAGTTGATTTACAATGTTGTGTTACTTTCTGCTGTACAGCAAAGTGAATTAGTTATACATATACATATATCAACTCTTTTTTAGATTATTTTCTCATATAAGTCATTACAGAGTACTGAGTTGAGTTCCCTGTGCTATACAGTAGGTCCTTATTAGTTATTTATTTTATATATAGTAGTGTGTATATGTCAATCCCAGTCTCCCAATTTATCCCTTCCCCTCTTCCCCCTGGTAACCATAAGATTGTTTTCTACATCTGTAGCTCTATTTCTGTTTTGTAGATAAGTTCAATTGTACCATTTTTTTAGATTCCACATATTTGGAAATATTTTCTCCCATTCTGTATAGGTTACTAAGGATCTTAGGACCAATTTCCAATGTGGAGTGGGAGGCAGTTTCTGCACCTCCAAACAATTCTGCATCACCAACTGTGTGTTCTACAATTCAACTCAATTCTGAAACTAACTACCTGGAGTTTAGCTTCAGATTTCACAGGTTGAGGGTTCAGCCCTACAAGACTTCCTTTCCCAGCTTCTGAAGCCAAGCACAAGGCTGTGTTTTCACCTGTGCTTTTGAATCACCAGCTATAGATCAGAGGTTCTAAGAACCTCATCCTTGGGATTAATTAATCTGCAGGAGAAGTTCTCAGAACCTAGGTAAAAATTTTATTTACTAGATCTTTTTTTTGTAAAAGGACATAAATCAGGAACAGCTAGATGGAAGAAATGCAAAGGGCAATGTATGTGTGAAGGAACATTGAGTTTCAATTCTCTCTCCATGTGAACCATTCTCCGTGTCTCCATGTGTTCACCAACTCAGAAGCTCTCCAAACCCTTCCTTTTAGGTTTTAATGAAAATATGATTTCATAGGCATGACTGATTAGATTATTGAACATTGTTGATCAATCAAACCTCCAAACTGTCTTCCCTCCCTGGAGGTCAGGAGGGTGTTACAGAAAGTCCCAACCCTCTAATCACATGTTTGGTTCCTCTGGTGACCAGCTCCTATCCTGATATACTTTTCAAAAATTACCTCATTAACACAACAAAAGACAACTTTTTTTTCTCTTATCATGTAGTAAATTTGAAGGGTTTTAGTAGCTCTGTGTCAGAAAGAGGGACAAAGAGCAAGTTTATATTTCTTATTATAAATCACAATATCACAGTTGACTTTTCATTTTGTTTATGGTTTCTTTGGTTGTGTAGAAGCTTCTTAGTTTGAAGTGGTTCCACTTGTCAATTTTTTCCTTGTGTTGCTTATGCTTTTGGTGTCATATCCAAATAATCATTGCCAACATCAATGTCAAGAAGCTTCTTTCCTATGTTTTCTTCTAGGAGTTTTGAAAAAGAGGTCTAATTTGTCTCTCTTTCTTTTCTTTCTTTTTTTTTTTTTTTTGCATGTGGTTATCCAGTTTTCCCAGCACCATTTGATCAAGAGATGATCCTTTTCCCATTGAGTGTTGTTGGCAACCTTGTCAAAATATTAGCTGACCATATATAAGTGGAAGGTTATTTCTAGGCTCTCCATTCTGTTATATTGGTGTATGTTTCCATCTTCATGCCAGTAACATACTCTTTTAATTATTATAGCATTTTAGTATAGTTTGAAATCAGGAAATGAGATGTCTCTGGCTTTATTCTTCTTTCTCATGATTGGTTTGGCCATTTGGCATCTTTTGAGGTTCCACACAAATTTCAGGATTTTTTTTTTCTATTTCTGTGAAAAATCATTGTAATTTTTATATGAACTACATTGAATCTATTGTTGGCTTTGGATAGTGTGGACATTTTAACAATAGTAAATATTTCAATACATAAACTCAAATAAATTTCCATTTGTTTGTGTCTTCAATTTCTTTCATCAAAGTCTTGTAGTTTTTATTTTATAGCTTTTTGACGTTTTTGGTTGAATTCATTTCTCAGTATTTTTGTTTGTTTTTGATGATATTGCAAATGGGATACTTAATTTCTTTTCAAGATATTTTATTTTTGGTGTATAGAAACACAACTGATTTTCTCTATGTTTATTTTATATTCTGCAACTTTCCTTACTTCATTGATTAATTCCTATAGCTTATTGGTTAAGTTTTTAGGATTTGCTATATGTAAAGTCACATCTTCTGCAAATAACTATTTTACTTTTTCCTCTCCAATTTGGAGGAGTTTTATTTTTCTGTCTTGATAGAAATACCAGTATTATGTTGCATAAGAATAGTGAGTATGGACACCCTTGTCTTATTCCTCATATTAGAGGAAAAGCTTTTATTTTTCATCATTGACTATGATGTCAGCTCTGGGTTTGTCATATATCACCTTTATTATGTTGAGGTTCCTTTTACAACAAATTTGGTGAGAATTTTTATCATGAAAGGATGTTATTTTTGTCTAATGCTTTTTCTGCATCTATTGGAATGATCATATAGTCATATTTTAATCTATTAATTTGGTGTATAACATTTATTGATTTGTATATGTTGAACCACCATGCATTCCAGAGATAAATCCCACTTGGTTATGGTGTATGATTCTTTTCATGTATTGTTGAATTGACTTTGCCAACATTTTGCTGAGAACTTTTCATCTATGTTCATTAGGCATATCAGTCTATAGTTTTTGTTTTGTTTTTTTCTCAGTCTCCTTATCGGTTTGGTATCAGGGTAATACTGGCCTTGTAAAATGAGTTTACAAGTGTTTGCTCCTCTTTAAATTTTTGGAAGAATTTGAAAAGGACTGGTATTAATTCATCTTTAAATGTTTGACAGCTGGTGAAGACACCTGGCCCCGGGCTTTTCTGTTTTGATAGTTTTTTGATTAATGATTAACTCTCCTACTTCTTATTGGTCTGTTCAGATTTCAATTTTCCTCTTGGTAGGTTGTCCATTTCTAGGAATTTATCCATTTCCTCTAGTTTATCCAATTTCTTGGCATATAAGTCAGGTAATTGTTCATAGTACTTTCTTATGGCCCTATTTATTTCTGTAGTATCAGTTTTTTTTTTGTTTGTTTGTTTTTTTTGCGGTACACGGGCCTCTCACTGTTGTGGCCTCTCCCGCTGCGGAGCACAGGCTCTGGATGCGCAGGCCCCGTGGCCACAGCTCATGGGCCCAGCCGCTCCATGGCATGCGGGATCTTCCCAGATCGGGGCACGAACCCACGTCCCCTGCATCGGCAGGCGGACTCTCAACCACTGCGCCACCAGGGAAGCGCTGTAGTATCAGTTTTAATGTCCCCTTTCATTTCAGATTTTATTGGAGTCTTCTCTCTTTTTTTCTTAGTCTAAAGTTTTGTCAGTTTTGTTTATTTTTTTGAAATACCACCTCTTATTTTGGGGGACCTTTTCTATTGTATTTTCTCATCATTATATTATTTTCTTCTGTTCTGATCTTTGTTATTTCATTCACTCTATTAACTTTGGGCTTAGTTTGTTCTATAGTATTTTCTAGTTCCTGGAGGTGTAGCCTGTTATTTCTAGCTCCTGCGGGTGTAGGCTATTTATTTAAGATCTTTTTTCTTAGTGTAGGTGTTTACTGCTGCAATCTTCCCTTTCAGAACTGCTTTTGCAGCATCCTATAGGTTTTAGTGTGTTGTGTTTCAATATTCACACTTTTTTGAGATATGTTTTCATTCCCCTTTTTATTGCTTCTGACACATTATTTGTTCAGGAGTGTGTTGTTTAGTTTCCACGTACTACTAAATTTTCTAGATTTTCTTTTGTTGATTTCTAGCTTTGTACCATTGTGATCAGAAAAGATACTTGGTATGATTTTAATTTTCTTATTTTGCTAAGATTTGTTTCATGGCCTATCATATGTTCAATCCTGGAGACTGGTCCATGTACACTATAGAGGAATGTGTATTCTATTGCTGTTGGATGGAATGTTCTATAAATGTCTGTTAGGTCTAATTTGTCTAATGTATGGTTCAGGTACAAAATTTCCTTTATGATTTCTGCCTGGATTAGCTATAATTGCTGAAAGTGCTATATTGAAGTCCCCTGCCATTAATGTATTATTGTCTATTTCTCCTTTCAGACCTATTAGTATTTGCTTAATATTTTGAGGTACTCCATATTGAGTGTAAATATAGACAATTTTTTTATATTCTTGATGAATTGACCTCCTTATCATTATGTAATGACCGTTTTTGTCTCTTGTTATCATTTTTTGCATAGAGTATATTTTGTAAACATAAGAATAGCTATGCCCACTTTCTTTACATTTCCACTTCAATGGAATATATTTTCCATCCCTTTGAAACTATAAGTGCACTTAAATCTGAAGTGAGTCTCTTATAGGCAGCATATTGTTGAGTGTTTATTGTTTGTTTCTTTGTTTGTTAAATCCATCTAGCCACTCTGTGTCCTTTGAATGTTGAATTCAATACATTTATATTTAGAGTAATAATTGATATATAAGGACTTACTAATGCCATCTTATTAATTACTTTCTCATTGTTATGTAATTCTATTGTTCATTTTTTTCCCATTACTGGCTATCTTTGTATATTTGTGAGTTTTTATGATGATATACTCTGATTCCCCTTTCCTTATCTTTTAGAATCTACTCTAGGTTTTTGCTTTGTGGTTATCATTAGGCTTACATAAAAAAAGATCTTATAGATAAAACAGTTCATTTTAAGCTGACAGTGTGAACAGTAACCACATCTTTTTAATTCCCTTTGATATTCTTATCTGTCACTTTCCCAATCTCTTTCTTTTCCCTAGTCATGAAAGTACCAGTTCAGTACTCTGGATGCTGCTGGAGTGAAATGGGTTTCTTCAGCAGCATCCCACTCAACTGGGGTAGCTTGGCACTCACCCATCACTCACATTTTCCCTGGTGGATTGGTTGCTGCTGGCAATTATAACCTTGGATTTTGTCACCTTAGGAATTGGCCAGTGTTGGCAAAGTTTCTCTTACCCTGTCCAATGTTTTCACACAGGATTTTTTTCTCTCCAATATCATGCTGAAATATCCCCTCAGGAAGGCTAGATTTTTACAGTTTTTCTTCTTTGTGGGTGTCTGCCCAAGTGAGCACTCTGTCTGTGGCTGAGAGGGGTTGAGGCAGGTTTTCTTTCTCCTGCAGGTTCTGCAGCACTTATTGAGGTTTAGCTGCATATTGCTGGGTGCACAGCTATGCAAGATTCCTCATGGATCTTTTAGTGCATTGTGCTCGATCTTACAACTCCCAAAGAGGTACTTTGTAGGTGAGTGACCAAGTATTTCTTTGAGAAGTTTGACAAAAAGGAAGGTGGTCTTATGCCAACAAGATATTTAATTAATTATTTATATTTTCAGTGTTCTTTACTCTTTCATGCTTTTTCATGCTTCAAACCAAGATTTTTCGTTTGTTTGTTTGTTTTGTTTTTTAGGTTTGAGGAACTTTGTTTAGCTTTCTATGTGGTGTAAATCTGTTGGAAATAGATTATGTCAGTTTTTGTTTAACTTAAAATATCTTTGTTTAAACTTTATTTTTAATTTTTTTTTTTTGCTGGATATAGAATTCTTTTTTTTTTTTTTTTTTTTTTTTTTTTTTTTTTT
>NW_020174702.1:167766-178128 GCF_003031525.2 Neophocaena asiaeorientalis asiaeorientalis
GGACTCTCAACCACTGTGCCACCAAGGAAGCCCATGGATATAGAATTCTTGATTGGCTTTTTTCTTTCTTTAAAGATATCATTCTATTTCTGTCCTCCACTGTTTTCTTTGAAATATCTTATTGTTTTTGTTCCTTTGAAAGTAATGTGTTAATTATTCTGATTATTTTAATCAATTTGTCATTTTACTTGCTTTTCATCAGTTTCACTAAGATGTTTTTAAGAGTGTATTTTTCATATTTCTCTTAATTGGTGTTTGAAGTGCTTCTTGATTGTGTGTTTTTAAAAAAAAAATTAGTGTTGAAAATTTCCCATTTACATAAGTATTTAGAAATGTACTTCTGGTATTACTTCAACAACACTGTTGCTCTCTTGCCTGCACTCCAATTACATACATGTTACATTTTTAGGTACCATGCCCATATGTCTCTAATGTTCTTTAGGTCTTTTGCATGACCTTTTTCTCTTTGTGTGTTAATATATACAGCACAACCTAGTGTACTGACCTATCTTCCAGGACACTAATCCTGTTTTATGCTTTGCTTAAACTGCTGTTAAACCATCTAATGAAATCTTAATATCTTAAAAGTATACTGCTTCAAGTTTTGGTTGCCTGGGTTGTCCTAAATATTTTTTGTCTCTCAAGACCTATTAAATTGTCAAAAGTTTTGAGATGTATCAGTCTATTCAAAATTTAGTTCATGCTTATCTAGAAATCAATAAATTCCATGAAGAGAAAAGTGACAGAGAAAGTCAGACTGTCTTCACTGTTTTCCCCTTGTCCCTCGGATCTTGGTCTTTCATGTTTTGGCTGCCTTATTTGCTTTCTGATGACTTTGAAAAAGTGGCTTTATGTATTTGAAATTTTTTTCCAAAGAGTTTAGTTATTCTAATTAGAAGGGTCATTCTAATATAGGTTCTTCAATCATAATGAAAAATGGAAGCCTCTGGCCTCTGTTATTCTCAGTGCTACATTAGCATATTTAAAGAGTAGGACTTCGGGGGACCTTCAAGATGGTGAAGAGTAAAATGTGGAAATTACCTTTCTCCCCACAAATACATCAAAAATACATCTACATGTGGAACAACTCCTACAGAACACCTACTGAATGCTGACAGAAGACTTCAGACTTCCTAAAAGGCAAGAAACTCCCCATGTACCTGGGTAGGGCAAAAGAAAAAAGAAAAAGACAAAAGAATAGGGATCGGACCTGCACCTCTGAGAGGGAGCTGTGAAGGAGGAAAAGTTTCCACACATTAGGAAGCCCCTTCACTGGTGGAGATGGGGGTCGGCAGGGGAGAAGCTGTGGAGCCATGGAGGAGAGCACAGCATCAGGGGGGCAGAGGGCAATGCAGAAAGATTCCCACATAGAGGATTGGTGCCCACCATCACTCAACAGCCTGAGAGGCTTGTCAGCTCACATGCTGGAATAGGTGGGGGCTGGGAGCTGAGGTGCTGGTTTCAGAGGTCAGATCCCAGGAAGAAGACTGGGGTTGGCTGAGTGGACACAGTCTGAAGGTGTCTAGCACACCAAAGCTACCCAGGAGGGAGTCTGGGAAATAGTCTGGAACTGCCTAAGAGGCAAGAGACCATTGCTTTGGGGTGTGCAAGGTGAGGGGATTCAGAGTACAACCTAAATGAGCTCCGTAGAAGGGAGTGAGCTGTGGCTATAAGTACAGATATCAGAGATGGGCATGAAGTGCTAAGTCTTCTGCTGCATCCAAGAAGCCTGTGTTCAAGCACAGGTCATTACCCATACCTCCCCTATAGGGAGACTGTGCAGCCTGCCACTGCCAGGGTCCTGTGATCCCAGAACAACCACCCAAGGAGAACACATGGTGTGCCTGAAGCTTTTGCAACATCACACCAACCTCTGCCACCACATTCTCACCACATTCTATACCCATTCCTCCTCCTAGCCTGAGTGAGCCAGAGCCCACGAATCAACTGGTATTTTAACACCATCCAGCTCGGTGGGGAAGAGAAACCCTCGGGTGACCTACACGTAGATGCAGGGCTAAATCCAAAGCTGAACACCAGGAGATGTGCAAACAAATAAGAGAAAGAGAAATTTCTCCCAGAAGCCTTAGGAGTAGTAGATTAAATCTCCACAATCAACTTGATCTACCCTGCAATTGTGGAATAACTGAAGAGACAAAGAATCATCCCAAAATTGAACTGGTGGATTCGGGAGAAACTGAAAAAAAAATTGCTCTCTTCTTTCTTTTTTTATTACATTTTTATTCTTTTATTTTTATTAATTTTTTTTATTTTAAAAACTTTATTGATTTTATTTTTGTCTTCTTACTTCCTCCCTTTTTTTTTCTTCTTTTTCTTCTGAGACGTGATCCTGACAGGGTCTTGGTGCTCTGGCCTGGTGTCAGGCCTGAGGCTCTGATGTGGGAGAGCCGAGTTCAGGACATTGGTCAATGACAGACCTCCTGGCTCTATGTAATATCAAATGGTGAAAACTCTCCCAGAGATCTGCATCTCAATGCTAAGGAAGACCCAGCTCCACTCAACAAGAAGCAAGATAGAGTGCTGGACACCCTATGCCAAACAATTAGCAAGACAGTAACACAACCCGACCCATTAGTAAAGAGGCGGGCTAAAATCATAAAAAAGTTCACAGATACACAAAACACAACACTAGACTTAGTCTTGCCCAAAAGAAAGAAAACATCCAGCCTCATCCACCAGAACATCAGCACCAGTCCCCTCCACAAGGAAGCCTAAACAACCCACTAAATCAAACATACCCACCAAAGACAGACACCAAAAACAATGGGAAATATGAACAAGAAGCCTGCAAAAAGGAGACAACAAACACAGGGAGTTAAGCAAAATGAGAAGACAGAGAAATATACAGCAGATGAAGGAGTGAGGTAACAACCCACCAGACAAAAGAAATGAAGAGGAAAGAGGCAGTCTACCTGAAAAAGAATTCAGAGAGTAATATGAGAGTAAGATGATCCAAAATAATGGAAATAGAAGAAATAAAAGAAACATTTAACAAGAACCTAGTAGAACTAAAGAACAACAACAAAAAAAAAAGATGAGCAACACAATAAATGAAATTAAAAATTATCTAGAAGGAATCAATAGCAGAATAACTGAAGTAGAAGAACAGACAAGTGACCTGGAAGATAAAATAGTGGACATAACTATGGCAGACCAGAATAAAAAAAAAAGAATGAAAATAATTGAGGACAGTCTCAGAGACCTCTGGGACAACATGAAACACACCAACATTCAAATTATCGGGGTCCCAGAAGAAGAGAAAAATAAACGGATTGAGAAAATATTTGAAGAGGTTATAGTTGAAAACTTCCTTAATATGGGAAAGGAAATAGTCAATCAAGTCCCAGAAAAACGGAGAGTCCCATACAGGAAAAATCCAAGGAGAAACATGCAAAGACACATATTAATCAAACTATCAAAAATTAAACACACAAAAAAAATATTAAAAGCAGAAAGGGAAAAGCAACAAATAATATACAAGGGAATCCCCATAAGGTTAACAGCTGACCTTTCAACAGAAACTCTTCAAGGCAGAAGGGAGTGTCAGGACATATTTAAAGTGACGAAAGGGAAAAACCTACAACAAAGATTACTCTACCCAGCAAGGATCTCATTCAGATTCGACAGAGAAATTAAAACCTTTACAGACAATGAAAAGAAGAGAATTCAGCACCACAAAACAACTTTACAACAAATGTTAAAGGAACTTATCTAGGCAGGAAACACAAGAAAAGGAAAACACCTACAATAAAAAAAAACAATAAAAAAATGGTAATAGGAACATGCATATTGATAATTACCTTACATTTAAATGTAGTAAATGCTCCATCCAAAAGACATAGACTGGCTGAATGGATACAAAACAAGACGTGTATATATGTTGTCAAAAAGAGACTCACTTCAGACCTAGGGACACATACAGACTGAAAGTGAGGAGATAGAAAGTGATACTTCATACAAATGGAAATCAACAGAAAGCTGGAGTAGCAATTCTCATATCAGACAAAATAGGCTTTAAAATAAAGGCTATTACAACAGACAAAGAAGGACAGTACATAATGATCAAGGGATCAATGCAAGAAGGAGATATAACAATTGAAAATACTTATGCACCCAACAAAGGAACACCTCAATGCATGAGGCAAATGGTAACAGCCATAAAAGGGGAAATTGTCAGTAACACAGTAATAGTAGGGAAGTTAACACCCCACTTTCACCAATGGAAAGTTCATCCAAAACGAAAATAAATGAGGAAAACAAGCTTTAAATGATACATTAACAAAAAGGTCTTAATTGATATTTATAGGACATTCCATCCAAAAACAACACAATACACTTTCTTCTCAAATGCTCATGGAATATTCTCCAGGATAGATAATATCTTGGGTCACAAATCAAGTCTTGGTAAATTTATGAAAATTGAAATTATATCAAGTATATTTTCCAACCACAATGCTATGAGACTACATATCAATTACAGGAAAAAAAATCTGTAAAAAGTACAAACAAATGGAGAATAAACAATGCACTACTAAATAACCAAGAGATCACTGCAGAAATCAAAGAGGAAATTAAAAATGCCTAGAAACAAATGACAATGAAAATTCGATGACACAAAACCAATGGGAAGCAGCAAAAGCAGTTGTAAGAGGGAAGTTTACAGCAAAAACATACTACCTCAAGAAATAGGAAAAAACTCAAATAAACAACCTAACCTTATACCTAAAGCAATTGGAGAAAGTAGAATGAAAAACACCCAGTTTTAGCCTAAGGAAAGAAATCATAAAGGTCAGGTCAGAAATAAAAAAAAAGAAAAGAAATGAAGCAAACAATAGCAAAGATCAATAAAATTAAAAGCTGGTTCTTTCAGAACATAAACAAAATTGCGACACCATTAGCCAGACTCATCAAGAAAAAAAGGGAGAAGACTCAAATTAATAGAATTAGAAATGAAAAAGGAGAAGTAACAACTGACACTGCAGAAATACAAAGGATCATGAGAGATTAATACAAGCAATTTTATGCCAATAAGATGGACAACCTAGAGGAAATGGACACATTCTTAGAAAAGCACAACCTTCTGAAACTGAACCAGGATGAAATAGAAAATATAAACAGACAACTAACAAGCATTGAAATTGAAACTGTGATTAAGATTTTTCCAACAAACAAAAGCCCAGGATGAGATGGCTTCACAGGTGAAGTCTATCAAACATTTTGAGAAGAGCAATCACGAATCATTCTCAAACTCTTCCAAAATATAGCAGAGGGAGGAATATTCCCAAACTCATTCTATGAGGCCAGCATCAACCTACTACCGAAACAAGACAAATATGTCACAAAAAAAGAAAACTACAGACCAATGTCACTGATGAACATAGATGCAAAAGTCCTCAACAAAATACTAGCAAGCTGAATCCAGCAGCATATTAAAAAGATTATACACCAGGAAATTTGAGAAGATGGTGGAAGAGTAAGGTGCAGAGATCACCTTCCTCCTCACAAATACATCAGAAATACATCTACATGTGAAAAAGTTCTTATAGAACACCTACTGAAGGTTGGCAGAAGAACTCTGACCTCCCAAAAGGCAAGAAACTCCCCACGTAACTGGGTATGGCAAAAGAAAAAACAGAGACAAAAGAATAGGGATGGGACCTGCACCAGTGAGAGGGAGCTGTGAAGGAGAAAAGGTTTCCACACACTAGGAAGCCCCTTCACGGGCAGAGACTGCGGGTGATAGAGGGGTGAAGCTTTAGAGCCACAGAGGAGAGCGCAGCAATAGGGGTGCAGAGGGCAAAGTGGAGAGATTCCCGCACAAAGGATCAGTGCCAACCAGCACTCACCAGCCCGAGAGGCGTGTCTGCTCACCAGCTGGGATGGGCGGGGCTGAGAGCTGAGGCTTGGGCTTTGGTCGGAGCACAGGGAGAGGACTGGGGTTGGAGGCGTGAACATAGCCTGAAGGGGGCTAGTGTTCCACGGATAGCCGGGAGGGAGTCCGGAAAAATGTCTGGACCTGCTGAGGAGGCAAGACACATTTTCTTCCCTCTTTGTTTCCTGGTGTGTGATGACAGGGGATTAACAGTGCCACTTAAAGGAGCTCCAGAGATGGGCACAAACCACAGGAATCAGTGCAGACACGAGGGACAGGCATGAGACACTAGGGCTTCTGCTGCACCCAACAAGAAGCCTCTGTGCAAGCACAGGTCACTACCTACACCTCCTCTCACAGAAGCCTGAGCAGCCCGTCATTGCCAGGGTCCCGTGATCCAGGGACAACTTCCCTGGGAGAACACATGGCACGCATCAGCCTACTGCAATGTCAGGCTGGCCTCTGCCACCGCAGGCTCATGCTGCATCTGTACTGCTTCCTCCCCCAGGCCTGAGTGAACAAGGGCCGCCAAATCAGCTGTTCCTTTAACGCCGTCCAGTCTGAGCGAAGAACAGTGGCCCTCAGGCCACCTATAAGCAGATGCTGGGCCAAATCCAAAGCTGAACACCAGGAGCTGTGTGAACAAGGAAGAGAAAGGGAAATCTCTCCCAGCAGCCTCAGAAGCAGTGGATTAAAGCTCCACAATCAACTTGAGGTACCCTGCATCTGTGGAATACCTGAATAGAAAACAAACAATACCAAATTGAGGAGGTGGACTTTGGGAGCAAGATATATTATTTTTTTCCCTTTTCCCCTTTATGTGAGTGTGTATGTATATGCTTCTCTGTGAGATTATGTATGCATAGCTTTGCTTTCACCATTAGTCCTAGGGTTCTGTCCATCTGTTTTGGATTCATTTTACTTTTTAAATTTTTTTTCATAATAATTATTTCTAATTTTAATAACTTTATTTTATCTTATTTTATTTTATTTTTTCCTTTCCTTCATTCTATTTTTTCTGCCTTTTATTCTGAGCCATTTGGATGAAAGGTTCTTGGTACTCCAGCCAAAGTCAGTGCTGTGCATCTGAGGTGGGAGAGCCAACTTCAGGACACTGGTCCACAAGACACCTCCCAGCTCTGCAAAATATCAAACAGAAAAAATACCCCAGAGATCAAACTCCAAGACCCAGCTTCACTCAATGACCAGCAGGCTGTAATGCTGGACACACTATGCCAAAAAACTAGCAATACAGGAACACAGCCCCATCCATTAGCAGAGAAGCTGCCTAAAATCATAATAAGGCCACAGACACCACACAACACACCACAGACGTGGAACTGTCCATCAGAAAGACAAGATCCAGCCTCATCCACCAGAACACAAGAACTAGTCCTCTCCACCAGAAAGCCTACACAGCCCATTGAACCAACCTTAGCCACTGGGGACAGACACCAAATACAAAAGGACCTACGAACCTGCAGCCTGTGAAAAGGAGACCTCAAACACAGTAAGATAAGCAAAATGAGAAGACAGAAAATCACACAGCAGACGAAGGAGCAAGGTAAAAACCCCCCAGACCTAAAAAATGAACAGGAATTACACAGCTGACTTGAAAAAGAATTCAGAATAATGATACTAAAGATGATCCAAAATCTTGGAAATAGAATAAAGAAAATGTAGGAAACATTTAACAAGGACCTAGGAGAACTAAAGAGGAAAAAAGCAATGATGAACAACACAATAAATGAAATTAAAAATACTCTAGAAGGGATCAGTAGCCGAATAACTGAGGCAGAATAAGGGATAAGTGACCTGGAAGATTAAATAGTGGAAATAACTACTGCAGAGCAGAATAAAGGAAAAAGAATGAAAACAACTGAGGACACTCTCAGAGACCTCGGGGACAACAATAAGCACACCAACATTAGAATTATAGAGGTCCCAGAAGAAGAAGAGAAAAAGAAAGGGACTGAGAAAATATTTGAAGAGATTATAGTTGAAAACGTCCTTAATATGGGAAAGGAAATAGTTAATCAAGTCCAGGAAGCACAGAGAGTCCCATACAGGATAAATCCAAGGAGAAACACACCAAGACACATTAATCAAACTCTCAAAAATTAAATACAAAGAAAATATATTAAAAGCATCAAGGGAAAAACAAGAAATAACCCACAATGGAATCTCCATAAGGTTAACAGCTTATCTTTCAGCAGAAACTCTGCAAGCTGGAAGAGAGTGGCAGGACATATTTAAAGTGATCAAGAAGAAAAACCTACAACCAAAATTACTCTACCCAGCAAGGATCTCATTCAGATTTGATGGAAAAATTAAAATCTTTACAGAGAAGCAAAAGCTGAGAGAGTTCAGCACCACCAAAGCAGATTTACAACAAATGTTAAAGGGAATTCTCTAGGCAAGAAACACAAGAGAAGGAAAAGACCTACAATAACAAACCCAAAACAATTAATAAAATGGCAATAGGAACATACATATCAATAATTACCTTAAATGAAAATGGATTAAATGCTCCCACCAAAACACAGAGACTGGCTGAATGGATACAAGAATAAGACCCGTATATATGCTCTGTAAAAGAGACCAACTTCAGACGTAAGGACACATACAGACTGAAAATGAGGGGATGGAAAAAGATATTCCATGCAAGTGGAAATTAAAGAAAGCTGGTGGAGCAATTCCCATATCAGAAAAAATAGACTTTAAAATAAAGACTATTACCTGAGACAAAGAAGGACACTAAATAATGATCAAGTGATCGGTCCAAGAAGAAGATATAACAACTGTAAATATTTATGCACCCAACATAGGAGCACCTCAACACATAAGGCAAATACTAACAGCCATAAAAGGGGAGATCGACAGTAACACATTCATAGTAGGGGACTTTAACACCCCACTTTCACCAATTGACAGATCATGTAAAATGAAAATAAATAAGGAAACACAAGCTTTAAATGACACATTAAACAAGATGGACTTACTTGATATTTATAGGACACTCCATACAGAAACAACAAAATACATATTTTTCTCATGTGCTTATGGAACATTCTCCTGGATAGGTCATATCTTGTGTCACAAATCAAGCCTTGGTAAATTTAAGAAAATTGAAATCATATCAAGTACCCTTTCCAACAAAAACGCCATGAGACTAGATACCAATTATAGGAAAAGATTTGAAAAAATACAAACACATGGAGGCTAAACAATAAACTACTTAATAACCAAGTGATCACTGAAGAAGTCACAGAATAAATCAAAAAATACCTAGAAACAAATGACAATGGAGACATGACGAACCAAAGCCTATGAGATGAAGCAAAACAGTTCTAAGAGGGAAGTTTATAGCAATATAATCCTATCTTAAGAAACAGGAAAGATCTTAAACAACATAACATTGCACCTAAAACAATTAGAGAAAAAAGCACAAGAAAACCCGAAGTTAGCAGAAGGAAGGAAATCATAAAGATCATATCAGAAATAAAAGAAAAAGAAATGAAGGAAAAGATAACAGAGATCAATAAACCTTAAAGCTGATTCTTTGAGAAGATAAACAAAA
This sequence comes from Neophocaena asiaeorientalis asiaeorientalis, assembly GCF_003031525.2. Lineage (NCBI taxonomy): Eukaryota > Metazoa > Chordata > Mammalia > Artiodactyla > Phocoenidae > Neophocaena > Neophocaena asiaeorientalis. Next base: position 177,240 of record NW_020174702.1, read on the forward strand.
TTGATAAAGCATTAGCCCAACTAATTAAGAAAAAAGAACAAAACTCATATCAATAGAATTAGAAATGAAAAGGAGAAGTAACAACTGACAATGCAGGAATACAAAGGATCACAAGAGAATACTAAAAGCAACTCTAAGCCAATAAAATGGAAAACCTGGAAGAAATGGACAAATTCTTAGAAATGCACAACTGCTGAGACTGAACCAGGAAGAAATAGAATATATGAATAGACAAATCATAAGCACTGAAATTAAAACTGTGATTAAAAACCTTCCAACAGGGGGGACCTTGAAGATGGCGGAAGAGTAAGATGCGGAAATCACCTTCCTCCCCACAGATACACCAGAAATACATTTACACGTGGAACAACTCCTACAGAACACCTACTGAAGGCTGGCAGAAGACCTCAGACCTCCCAAAAGGCAAGAAACTCCCCACGTACCTGGGTAGGGCAAAAGAAAAACCAGAGACAAAAGAATAGGGACGGCACCTGCACCAGTGGGAGGGAGCTGTGAAGGTGGAGAAGTTTCCACACACTAGGAAGCCCCTTCACGGGCGGAGACTGCGGGAGGCAGAGGGGGGAGCTTCGGAGCCGTGGAAGAGTGCACATCAACAGGCGTGCGGAGGGCAAAGCGGGGAGGTTCCTGCACAGAGAATTGGTGCAGACCGGCACTCACCAGCCCAAGAGGCTCACCCGCTGGGGCAGGCGGGGCTGCGAGCTGAGGGTCGGGTTTTCCATCAGAGTGCAGGGAGAGGACTGGGGTTGGCGGCTTGAACATAGCCTGAAGGGGTTAGTGCACCACAGCTAGCCAGGAGGGAGTCCGGGGAAAAGCCTGCACCTGCCGAAGAGGCAAGAGACTTTTTCTTCCCTCTTTGTTTCCTGGTGCG
>NW_020174702.1:178138-197849 GCF_003031525.2 Neophocaena asiaeorientalis asiaeorientalis
TACTTTTTCTCCCTTTTATTCTGAGCCATGTGGATGAAAGGCTCTTGGTGCTCCAGGCAGGAGTCAGGGCTCTGCCTCTGAGGTAGGAGAGCAAATTTCAGGACACTGGTCAACAAGAGACTGCCCAGCTCCACATAATATCAAATGGCGAAAATCTCCCAGAAACCTCCATCTTAACACCAGCTTCTCTCAACGACCAGCAAGCTACAGTGCTGGACAACCTATGCCAAACAACTAGCAAAACAGGAACACAACCCCACCCTTTAGCAGAGAGGCTGCCTAAAATAATAATAAGTCTGCAGACACCCCGAAACACACCACCAGACATGGAAATGCTCACCAGAGAGAAAAAATCCAGCCTCATCCACCAGAACACAGGCACTAATGGCAACTATGAACCTGCAGCCTGCTAAAAGGAGAACCCAAACACAGTAAGATAAGCAAAATGAGAAGACAGAAAAACACACAGCAGATAAAGGAGCAAGATAAAAATGCACCAGACCTAACAAATGAAGAGGAAATAGGCAGTCCACCTGAAAAAGAATTCAGAATAATGATAGTAAGGATGATCCAAAATCTTGGAAATAGAATGGACAAAATGCAAGAAACAGTTAACAAGGGCCTAGAAGAAATAAAGATGAAACAAGCAATGATGAATAACACAAAAAATGAAATTAAAAGTACTCTAGATGAGATCAATAGCAGAATAACTGAGGCAGAAGAACGGCTAAGTGATCTGGAAGATACAATAGTTGAAATAACTACCACAGGGCAGAATAAAGGAAAAAGAATGAAAAGAACTGAGGACTGTCTCAGAGACCACTGGGACAACATTAAACGCACCAACATTCGAATTATAGGGGTTCCAGAAGAAGAAAGATATTTATAGGACACTCCATCCAAAAACAACAGAATACACAATTTTCTCAAGTGCTCATGGAACATTCTCCAGGATAGATCATATCCTGGGTCACAAATCAAGCCTTGGTAAATTTAAGAAAATTGAAATTGTATAAAGTATCTTTTCCGACCACAACGCCATGAGACTAGATAGCAATCACAGGAAAAGATCTGTAAAAAATACAAAGATATGGAGGCTAAACAATACACTACGTAATAGTGAAGTGATCACTGAAGAAATCAAAGAGAAAATAAAAAAAATACCTAGAAACAATTGACAATGGAGACGCAACAACCCAAAACCTACGGGATGCAGCAAAAACAGTTCTAAGGGGGAAGTTTATGGCAATACAAGCCCACCTTAAGAAGCAGAATACATCTTGAACAAACAACTTAATCTTGCACCTCAAGCAATTACAGAAAGAAGGAAAAAAAAACCCCAAAGCTAGCAGAAGGAAAGAAATCAGATCAGAAAAAAATGAAAAACAAATGAAGGAAACAATAGCAAAGATCAATAAAACCTAAAGCTGGTTCTTTGAAAAGGTAAACAAAATAGACAAAACACTAGCAAGACTCATCAAGAAAAAAGGGAGAAGACTCCAATCAATAGAATTAGAAATGAAAAAGGAGAAGTAACAACTGACACTGCAGAAATACAAAAGATCATGAGACATTACTACAAGCAACTCGATGCCAATAAAATGGACAATCTGGAAGAAATGGACAAATTCTTAGAAATGCACAACCTGCCAAGACTGAATCAGGAAGAAATAGAAAAAAACACACATTTGTAAAACAATTATACTTCAATAAAGATGTTAAAAAAAAAGATTATATACCATGCTCAGTTGGGGCTTATTGCAGGAATACACGGATTTTTCAATATACACAAATCAATCAATATTATACAGAATATTAACAAATGGAAGGAGAGAAAATAAATGATCATCTCAATAGGGGCACAAAACACTTTTAACAAAATTCCACAGCCATTTATGATTAAAACACTCCAGGAGGGCTTCCCTGGTGGAGCAGTGGTTGAGAGTCTGCCTGCCTATTCAGGGGACATGGGTTCATGCCCCAGTCTGGGGAGACCCCACATGCTGTGCAGCGGCTGGGCCCATGAGCCGTGGCGGCTGAGCCTGCACGTCCGGAGCCTGTGCTCCACAATGGGAGAGGCCACAACAGTGAGAGGCCCGTGTACCGCAAAAAAAATATAATAATAATAAAAAAATAAAACCCTTCAGGAAATGGGCATAGAGGGAACTTACCTCAACATAATATAGGTCATATATGACAAACTCACAGGCAACATCATCCTCAATGTTGAAAAACTGAAACCATTTCCACTACGATCAAGAGCAAGACAAGTTTGCCAAGTCTCACTGCTATTACTTCCATTATTTTGGAAGGTATAGCCAGTAATCAGAGAATAAATAGAAATAAGGGGAATCCAAACTTGAAAAGAAGTAAAACTGTCACTCTTTGCCGATGGCTTGATACTCTACATACATAACCCTAAAGATGCTACCAGAAAACTGCTAGAGACAATCAATTAACTTGGTAAAGTAGCAGGATACAAAATTAATTCACAGAAATCTCTTACATTCCTATACACAAATAATGAAAAATCTGAAAGAGAATTTAAGGAAACACTCCCATTTACCATTGCTACAAATAGAATAAAATGCCTAGGAATAAACCTACCTAAGGAGACAAAAGACGTGTATGCAGAAAATTATAAGACACTGATGAAAGAAATTAAAGATGATAAAAATAGATGGAGAGATATACCATGTTCTTGGATTGGAAGAATCAACATTATGAAAATGAATCTACTACCCAAAGCAATCTACAGATTCAATGCAATCCCTATCCAACTACCACTGGCATTTTTCACAGAACTAGAACAAAATATTTCACAATTCGTATGGAAACACAAAAGACCCCAAATAGCCAAAGCAATCTAGAGAAGGAAAAACGGAGCTGGAGGAATCAGGTTCCCTGACTTCAGACTATACTACAAAGCTACAGTAATCAAGACAGCATGGTTCTGGCACAAAAACAGAAAGATAGATCAATGGAAGAGGATAGAAAACCCAGGGATAAACCCACGCACATATGGTCACCTTATCTTTGATAAAGGAGCCAGGAATGTACAGTGGAGAAAGGACAGACTCTTCTAAAAGTGGTGCTGGGAAAACTATACAGGTGCATGTAAAAGTATGAGATTAGATCACTCCCTAACACCATACACAAAAATAAGCTCATAATGGATTAAAGACCCAAATATAAGTCCAGACACTATAAAAATTTTAGAGGAAAACATAGGCAGAACACTCTATGACATCAATCACAGCAAGATCCTTTTTTTTTTTTTTACTCACACCAGTCAGAATGGCCATCCTCAAAAAATCTAGAAACAATAAATGCTTGAATGGGTGTGGAGAAAAGGGTACACTCTTGCACTGCCGTTGGAAATGTGAGTTGGTACAGCCAGCACTGAGAACAATATGGAGGTTCCTTAAAAAACTACAGATAGAAATACCATATGACCAAGAAATCTCACTACTGGACATATACCCTGAGAAAACCATAAGTCAAAAAGAGTCATGGGGCTTCCCTTGTGGTGCAGTGGTTGAGAGTCTGCTTGCCGATGCAGAGGACACGGGTTCATGCCCTGGTCTGGGAGGATCCCACATGCCGTGGTGTGGCTAGGCCCATGAGTCATGACTGCTGAGCCTGCACATCTGCAGCCTGTGCTCTGCAACAGGAGAGGCCACAACAGTGAGAGGCCCTTGTACCACAAAAACAAACAAACAAACAAAAGAAAAAATCAAAACAAAAGAGTCAAGTACCAAAATGTTCACTGCAGCTCTATTTACAATAGCTTGGAGATGGAAACTACCTAAGTGTCCATCATTGGATGAATGGATAAAAAAGATGTCGCACATATATACAATGAAATATTACTCAGCCATAAAAAGAAACGAAATTGTGCTATTTGTAGTGAGGTCAATGGACCTAGAGTCTGTCATACAGAGTGAAGTAAGTCAGAAAGAGAAAAACAAATGCCGTATGGTAACACATATATGGAACTTAAGAAAAAAAAAAACAATGTCATGAAGAACATAAGGGTAAGACAGGAATAAAGACACAGACCTACTAGAGAATGGACTTGAGGATATGGGGAGGGGGAAGGGTAAGCTGTGACAAAGCGATAGAGAGGCATTGACATATATATACTACCAAACATAAGGTAGATAGCTAGTGGGAGGCAGCCGCATAGCACAGGGAGATCAGCTCGGTGCTTTGTGACTGCCTGGAGGGGTCAGAGAGGGAGGGTGGAAGGGAGGGAGATGCAAGAGAGAAGAGATATGGGAACATATATATATATATATATATAACTGATTCACTTTGTTATAAATCAGAAAATAACACACCATTGTAAAGCAATTATACCCCAATAAAGATGTAAAAAATAAATAAATAAATAACTACCGAAAGTGACAAAAGAACTGTATGCAGAAAACTATAAGACACGGATGAACGAAATTAAAGATGATACAGATAGATGGAGAGATATACCATGTTCTTGGATTGGAAGAATCTACATTGTGAAAATGACTATACTACCGAAAGCAATCTCCAGATTCAATGCAATCCTTATCAAACAACCACTGGAATTTTTCACAGAACTAGAACAATAAATTTCACACTTTGTTTGGAAACACAAAACACCCCAAATAGCCAAAGTAATCTTGAGAAAGAAGTACAGAGCTAGAAGAATCAGGCTCCCTGACTTCAGATTATACTACAAAGCTACAGTAATCTAGAAAGTACGGTACTGCCAGAAAAACAGAAATATAGATCAAAGGAACCGGATAGAAAGCCAAGAGATAAACCCATGCACATATGGTCACCTTATCTTTGATAAAGGAGGCAAGAATATACACCGGAGAAAAGACAGCCTCTTCAATAAATGGTGCTGGGAAAACTGGACAGCTACATTTAACATAATGAAATTAGAACACTCCCTAACACCATACACCAAAATAAGGCCAGACACCATCAAACTCTTAGAGGAAAACATAGGTAGAATGTCATGAAAACCTAGGGGTAAGACAGGAATAAGGACACAGACCTACTAGAGAGTGGACTTGAGGATATGTGGATGGAGAAGTGTAAGCTGTGACAAAGCGAGAGATAGAGCCATGGACATATATACACTACCAAATATAAAGTAGATAGCTAGTGGGAAAAAGCTGCATAGCACAGGGAGATCAACTCGGTGCTTTCTGACTGACTGGAGGGGTGGGATGGGGAGGGTGGGAGGGAGAGAGATGCAAGAGGGAAGAGATATGGGAACATTTGTATATGTATAACTGATTCACTTTGTTATAAAGCAGAAATTAACACACCATTGTAAAGCAATTATACTCCAATAAAGATGTAAAAAAAAAAAAAAGGGCCCAAGATCTAAATAGACATTTCTCCCAAGAATATATACAGATTGCCAACAATCACATGAAAGGATGATCAACATCACTAATCATTAGATAAATGCAAATCAATGCTACAATGTGATATCACCTCAAACCCGTCAGAATGGCCATCATCAAAAAGTCTACAAACCATAAATTCTGGAGAAGGTGTGGAGAAAAGGGAACCCTCTTGCACTGTTGGTGGGTATGTAAATTTATACAGCCACTATGGAGAACATTTTGGAGGTTCCTTAATGAACTAAAAATGGAACTGTCATACGACCCAACAATCCCACTACTGAGCATATACCCTGAGAAAACCATAATTCAAAAAGAGTCATGTACCACAATGTTCACTGTAGCTCTATTTACAATAGCCAGGATATAGAAGTAACCTAAGTGTTCTTCGACAGTTGAATGGATAAAGATGATGTAGTACATATATGCAATGGAATATTACTCAGCCATAAAAAGAAGCAAAATTGAGTTATTTGTAGTGAGGTGGTTGGATTTAGAGACTGTCATACATAGTGAAGTATGTCAGAAGGAGAAAAACAAATACCGTATGCTGACACATATTTATGGAATATAAAAAAGTTAAATGGAGCTGAAGAACCTAGGGGCAGGACAGGAATAAAGATGCAGACCTAGAGAATGGACTTGAGTACACGGGGAGGGGGAATCGTATGCTGGTTCAAAGTTAGAGAGTGGCATAGACATATACACACTACCAAATGTAAAATAGATACCTAGAGGGAAGCAGCCACATTGCACAGGGAGATCAGGTTGGTGCTTTTGGTCCACCTAGAGTGGTGGGATAGGGAGCTTGGGAGGGTGATGCAAGAGGGAGGAGATTTGGGGATAAATGCATATGTATAGCTGATTCACTTTGTTATACAGCAGAAACTATCACACTTTTATAAAGAAATTATACTCCAATAAAGATGTTAAAAAATTAAAGACTAAGAGTTAAAAAAAACAAAATTATATTGAATCATAATTTTAAGCATGCCATCAAAATTAGTTCCAAACCATTCACAGACTGCATTTTATACAGTCTAATTTGAGTCTCTTTCTCTATAATCCAATATATGAACTAAAATCCACAGATTACCATGGATAGTAGTAGGAATAAAATGATCCAAATCTGTTCTCCTGGAGTGTTGGAATCCAGTAGACTAGGAATGCTTTAACCCCTACTACTGAATGTGGGGAACTATCTATTTTTTTGTTTTGTTTTTGCAGTACGCATGCCTCTCACTGTTGTGGCCTCTCCCGTTGCGGAGCACAGGCTCCAGACGTGCAGGCTCAGCGGCCATAGCTCATGGGCCTAGCCACTCCACAGCATGTGGGATCTTCCTGGACCGGGGCAGAAACCTGTGTCCCCTGCATCGGCAGGTGGAGTCTCAACAACTGTGCCACGAGGGAAGCCCAAATTATCTATTTTTAACAAAGTATTGGCTTAACGATTTAAATGGTTTCCAGCAAGTCATATATTCTCAATGTGACAATGAAATTTCTCTAAACAAATACATTTGAAAGAGGAAGAGTGGGAAGATTTAGAATTATATTATGTGACAGAGTCACCTGGTAACAAAAACTACAAAGGCATCAAAATCATCACCATTATTGAAATGTATTGTGCCAGGCATTGTACTCTGTCATTTACATTTAATTAGCTTTCCTAATTTATAAGTGCTGTTGCTGTCCTCATTTTGTGGATGAGAAAAGAAATATGTAAAGAGGGAAAATTATTTTCGTAAAGTACCTTTAAGTGGTCAATACAGAATTAAACTAGAGTGTTTCTGATTTCAAAGTCCATGCTATTAACCATTATATACTGTCTTATATAACCTAGGAAGTCCTTATAGATTAAAAAAAGTAAAAGCAATCACATCTAGTTAAGGAGCATTTTTTAATTTCAAAAGATAATCCTTAGATGCAAAACAAATTTGACTTTTTTTGACACCTGGGCTATATTTTCCCCTCTTCTCTATTTAGCTAATATTTATCTGGGTCTCATAGCTCAGATCAACTTTTTGTTTCCTCCATTGGTCTTCTTCAGCTCCAGTTCAGACAAGGTATTTAGGAATAAACTTCGTTGATAATGTGGAGGAAGCCTAGAACACTGAGTATGGAAGCAGAATATTTGGGATTGATTTCTGTCTCCAACATTTCTAACTTAAAATATTTGGTAAATAACCTCTGTCTACATTTCCTTATCTTTAAAATGGTCATGAAAATTAAAATATATATATATTGTTGGTATGATTAAATTAACTAATACATATAATTAAAATAAACAGTTTCTGATAGAAAAGGTGTCCAACAAATATTACTCTTTTTTTATTATACTAACTTCATCTTTAGACTGTGAGTTCTTTAAGATCTGAGTGTGGATTTAATTTATATATACATATTCAGCATTCAGTTTATTTCTTTGCACTGAATAATCATTCTGTGATTATGCTATATAGCTGGAAGACACAGACCTTAAATAAAACAATGAGATTTAGTAACAGAAAATGCCCATAAGTGTTATATGACCTTTAATTGAATAAGAATTTATGATATACCTACCAAATGTCAGGTACTCTAGTAAAAATTACTTTATAAAATTTTAATCTTTATTATTTTCTAAGCACTTTCACATCCATAAACTGATTCAATCCTGAAAAACTTCCTTTGTGGCAAGTGAGGAAGTTATTATTACCCCACTCTACATATGAAGAGAATTAAGGACCATAGAGATTACATGAAGTTTTTTCTAAGGATACATAGTAGCAAAGAAAGATTAAGAGCTCAGATTTTGGTTCCTATCCACTCTTCACAGCTACCGTATTATCAGATTTCAACAAACCCAAAAAATACTTGAGGATAATTCATCTCTGAAAGCCTACATTCTGCAGTCCTTTATTTTTCTTTTTTTTTTAAATGAGTTATATATTACATGGACAGAATTCATCCTTTTTGATATACAGTTCTATGAATTCCTACAAATAAATCCAAATGTATAGACAACTATCCAAATCAAGATGTAGAACATTTCTATAACCACAAAGAAATTCCAAATACTGCCTCTTTGTAGTCAACCCTCTCTGCTCCTAGCCTGGACAAGCACTCATCTGTTCTTCATTGCTAGATTTTTGCCTTTGCCATTCATACAAATTGAATCAGACAGTATAGCCTTTTGAGTATGTCTTCTTTTACTTTGTATAATGCATTTGAGATTCATTCCTGCTTTTGTGTGCATTAATAGTTTATATTTTATCGTTGAATAGTATTCTAATATATAGGTAAACTACATATTTTTTCAATTCACCAGTTGAAGAACACTTTTGTTTTTCACATTTTCTGGTAATTATGAATAAAGCTGCTTCCATAATTAGTGTATAGATATTCATGTGAACATAATTATTTACTTTATGTGAGTATATATCTAGGCATTCAATTGCATATTCATATGGAAAGTGTGTCTTTAAGGTTATAAGAAATGTTCAAATTGCTTTCCAAAGTGGCTTACTAGTTTGCATTCTCTTCAGCACTGTATAAGAGTTCTAGTTTTTCTGCATCCTTGTCAGGACTTGGTATTATGAAGTTTTTTTAATTGCAGCCATTTTAATAGGTATATAGGATATTTCATTGTGGTTTGAACTTGAATATCCTTAGTGGCTAATGCTGTCAGACATATTTTAATGTGATTATTTGTGATCCTATTTCCTTTTTGGAGAACTGTTTTATCATGAATTCCTTCCCACTTTTTAAAAAACTGAGTTGTTTATTCTCTTATTATTGGGCTTTGAGTGTTCTTTATATGTTCTGGATACATGTAGTTTGTCAAATATAAGCTTGTTTATATTTTCTCCCATTCTGAGGCTTGTCTTTTCATTCTCTTAGCCTATTTCACAGAGGAAGATTTTGTTTTGATTAAGTCCTATTGATTTTTTTCTTTTATGTGTTCTGCTTTTGATCTTTTGTCTAATCTTTGCCTAAACCAAGGTCATAAAGATTTTATCTTACACATCTTTTTTAAAATAATAAATTATCCCAGGTCACCAAGAATATATGTAACGCCTCCATTTATTTAACATGTACTCTACCTATGCTTCTTAACATTAAATAAATCAAATCCCTTTAGAAATGTTGACAAAAATTAATGTCACTCATATGTGTTGAATTCTTGGCAGCTCTCACGTGTATCTATCACAGAGGGCTGGTCAATTTACAACATATGCCTTCAAAAAGCTGGGTTAATTTTATAAATAGAGTCAAACAACTAGTCAAGTAATTGAAAAACATTAGCCTGTTTATTGAATTGTTTGAATTATTTGACAGTTTTGTTCAATCTGTGCCTCCATAGACACATTAGCTTGATTTCTGGCTGAATTAATATATTAATCTGAATTAATTAATTAATCCAAACTAATCTGGCATTTAGATTCACATTCGACCAAATATTTAATCTGATAATTCCAAGTTAATACAGCATATATCTAGAATAAAACCTGATTTTGTTTCAAAAGTAGCATAGTTTAATGTGATGTTTATTTATATATCTAATTCATTATCAAAAGATATAGACAAGGTCCAATAAATGTATTTTCCCATATTTCTTCAAAGTCCTATTTTCTTCTTCCTTCCATTTACCATTTAACAGTATCTCAGGCTACAGAGGGAATGAATGATTGAATGTAGAGTAAATAACAATCATGGGTAATTGAACTCGAGAGCTTGTGTAGAAGTTGGAGAAGCGAAATAAACACCTAACTATATACCTCTGTTCCTCTATCCGTGACCAGACCATGACCCTCCCTCTATCAGAGTTGTCCATCCCCTTCCAACAATGGAGGCTTTGAGAGCTTATACACATAAGACAGTAAAGAGGGAGAGGCAACGTGCTTCACCAGTCTGATCATCAAATCACCTGTGGGGATCAATGTGGTGACAGATGTCTCAGCCAGATCAACTGCACATTCAGCAATAATTGGTGGAATGATAAATCTGTCACCTGTGATATGTGGTAGCATTGGGCTAGGGTTACCTATGTTATTATGGCTGGACTTAACAAGTAACATATAAAGGACATAACAAAAAGAGAAAGTAAAATCAAAGAAATGTGCTGTATGGCACCCAGTGGAATTTACCATACTATCAAAGGGACTTTTGTTGTTATAGTTGCTCCACTGGTAAATTCTGTAAACTTCTGCAAATTCTCTGTCTTGCAACCATGAACATGAGGAATTCTAATTCTCTTAGCTAGAACCCTTAAAAAAACAGAGGAAATGGGATTTAAAGCCTAAACCTACACCTCAAATTTATTTATCATGTACCTAAACTGAGGCATTGAGAGAGGAATTGGCTTATACAAGTTCATAGTTAATGAATAACAAAGCTAGGTCTAAATCCTAGATCTCCCTCACACCCACTATAGATATCTCTAACTTTATCATTCTGCCTTCTTCCTGTCATGAGATATTATAATTTCTTGAACTTAAACAGAGTTGGCTGAGTAATTAAAACTTTTGACTACGCAGCTTCAGTTTCTTGAAGTAAAAAAAAAAATGTAAGTTTAAGATGAATTCTATTCACCACGTTTTTTTTTACAACTGCCTTGATGGACATAGTAACATACTTAGAAACTGAGGTGAAATTGTATTTCTTCTTCTCTGGGATACATGTCTGCTTGGCATTGTGCATGAACCATTGAAATTTAATTTATAGCAAACATTTAAATTGTCAAAACCAACTTTCAAATTATTGTTGAATTCTGCTACTTCATACATGTTCTGTTAAATTATACAGTAACCAAATGTAGAAACTCAGATTATAAGAACAAATTCACCAAAGTAATGTATCATATATTTCTAATTCTAATACAGCATAAATGTCTAGCCCAGTGTTTTCCAACTTTCACAAGACAATAGTCCTTTAATATGTTAATAAGTACACTGGGATAGAAAATTTGATTTTTGGCCAAATAAATGTCAGATATGCAAAGTTATACAAAGTTAACAGGGTTTCTTATCACATCATTTCTGAAGAAATGTGCATTAAAGTAGCCATAGTCCAGATGGTGTAAGACCTATTATGGTATGGACTCTGTTTCTTATTCTAAGTGTGATAGAATATCATGGAGAGTTTTAAGCAGGGAAGTAAAATAATTTTCAAGAAGACTAATTAAGAGAATATTAAAATAGTCTAGGCAAGAGATGATGGCAGTTTGGAGCAGGTAGTAGCAATAGAAGTATTTAAGAAGTCAAATTTTAACATATTTTGAAGTTAGAGGCAACAAAATTTCCTAAAATACTAGATACAGGGTATGAGAGACAAAGAGAAGTCAAGAAGGCTTATTAGGTTTTGGACCTAAGCCATTGGTGAATTGTGATATTACTGAGACAGGGAAGACTAGACCAGATATGGGAGATATTATTAAGAGATGAAGTTGGAATCAAGAGTTTATTTTTGAACATGTTAAATTAAAGAGGCCTATTAGGTAACCACGTGGAAATGTCAAATAAGCAGTTTGAAATATGAGTCTGAAGATCAGGGGAAAATTGAACCTGAAGATATAAATTGTGGACTCATTGATGTCAAAGTGGAGTTTAAAAGTCATGGAATTGGATGGAATCACCTAGAAGAGAATATAAATAGAGAACAGATCCATGTACTAATTCTTGAAATACTCCACCATTTAGAAGTCAGGGAAGTGAGAAGGAGTCAACAAAAGATACTGCTCAAAGAGTGACTAATATGACTAATAAGGTAAGAACAAAACAAGGAAAGTTTGTTGTTTCAGAATCCTAGTCAAAGTGTTTTAAACAGCAGTAATTAATCCCTTGTTCCAAATGTTGCTGAGACATCAAGGAAGATGAGAACTGAAATTTGACTATTTGATAACATGAAATCCTTGGATTTTTGAGAAAAATTTTGTGATGGGAAGAAAATTCTAATTGGATTAAGTTAGAGACGAAAAGGTAAAGAAATGTATGTGTAAATATAAACCACAGTTTGAGGAGTTTCACTGTAAAAAGAAGGAGAGAGATTGGGTTGGAAGGGGCTAAGAGGTTATGATATAGTTTGTGGGTTTTTTTTCTTTTTTTTTTTACAGTTGGAGAAAGTAGAGCATTATGTTTGTTTATGAGAAGGATTCATTAACAAGAAAAAAAAAAACATGATGGTGAAGGGACAACAAATCAAGGAGTGACATCCTTGAGCAATATTCAGATGGAAAATGTAGGTTTTAGGCAGGAACATATTTTACCTCTAGCAACCAGGAAGGAGCACATGGTGATGTCTACATATGTAAATAAGATGACTTACTCAATGATAGGAAGATCAAGTGGTGCCCTTTGATGCCTTCTTTCTTCTCAATGATATTTTAAAAAATACAAGCTCATTAGCTCAGAGAGAGTAAAGGAAGGAGGGGTTAGAAGACTGAAGAGAATAAAGAAAATCTGAAATAGTTATCTCTGGGAATGAGAAAGTAAATTGATGATGTTAGAGGTCATAAAATTATGATCCATGGGCCAAATCTGTCCATTGCCTTTTTTTTGTGTGTAATTAAGTTTTATTGGAACACAGTCATGCGCTTTTTATTACATAATATCTATGGCAGCTTTACAATAGAAGAGTTGAATATTTTCAAAATAGGATACATGGCCCACAGACTTTAAAAATATTCACTATATGGAACTTAGAGGAAATGTTTTAAAACTCCTGGACAAGAGATATGTATTACAATCACCTGGCAGTGTAAAGGACCATTTTCAGGCTTTTGACATAAAATTAAAGTGAGACTAGTCAACATGGTTGTATATGTTCCTCCATTATCATTGTGCTGCTAAGGACAAGTTATAGAGTAATTAAAAGTCAAATATAACCAAGGTTATGATTTGTCAAGCAATTGTGAGAAGGAGAGAGAGATGCTAGGAGTTTTTAAGTTTTGGCTATCATGGTAGACCATAGAATCTACTCAAGGTAATAAAAAAAGAGAATAAAAATAGAGAGGGATTTAAAGAGGGTGATGTCAGTAAGATGGAAGAATTGGAAGCCCCAAAAGCTCCTCCTCACTGCAGAGACACTGACTCAACAACAGTACAAGAAACAACTCCTTTTGTAAGAAATCCATAAGCCAATTAAAAGGCTCCTGCACTTCAGGCAAACAATAAAGCAGCTGCATCAAAGCTGGTAGAAACTCTGACACCATTATCCCTACCTCTGGTTCAACACGGCATGATCAGGAGGAAACTCCCAACTCCCAGATTGTCCCTGGAGAGGGATGGAGAAGAATTAAACATACATCCAGTGCTGGGACTTTTTAGAATACTGATTTCTGTCATGCCTGAATCTAAGTGCTGACAGGAAAGTGTGCCCTGTTGTGGGTCACTGAGAACAAAGGTAATGGCTTGGACAAGCACACACTTATTAATCATAGTCCCTCCCTTCATGTTAGTGGGAAAAACCCCAACTACAGGCTTCTTCCTGGGGAGGGGAAGAGTTGAAACATGCACACAAAATACTGGCTTTTCAGGGAACTACCTGAGGGACTGGTTTCTGCCTTGCCTGTCTCAGAGTGCTAATGGGATCCAGAATACTCTAGAAACCTAGGAGACACTGAGATTAAAAGCAAGCTAAGTGGCTTGCTGCTGCTCTAAAGGACATACAGTACAGCAGGCAGAGGACAATACAGTTTAGGGACATCTCCACAGTGGGGAAAGAGAAAGTCGAGCATGTCTCCAATATTATGGATGTTCAGAGAGCTGGCTAATGGACACAGTTCTCTTTCCTACCTGGAATCACTTGTAGGAATTGGCATCCTCTACAAGCCTTGGAGCTTCTGAGAACAAAAAAGAGCTATAAAGCTTTCTATATCTCCAGAGAACCTGCAGTGGCATAGACAGAAAATGAGGGAGATAGAGATTATGATCTACTTAAAAAAGAAACGAGCAGCCGGCATAAATGGCAGAGGAAGAAGAACCTGAGCTCACTTTTTTCATGGGAACACCAAAGTTACAAATATTTACCAAACAACTATCTATGAAAATGACCTGAAGATAAATGGAAAAGATTTTCCATAACTAAAGATAGGAAGAAGATACCACAACAAGATGAGTAGGAGGTATGAAGACATAGTATATTCAAGACCCACACTCCTTGGTAGGTGACTAGCAAAAAGATAATCACAATTTCAGAGAATCTACACAAGGATCAAATGTTCTGAGCACTGCATAAAGATTCCCAGGTTGGGGATCCTGCACCAGGAAGATAAACCCCCAGAAGGTCTGGCTTTGAAGGTCCTCGCATATGGGAGAGCAAGAGGGCTGTGGGAATCAGATACTTCACTTTTAAAGGGCACATGCAAAAATATCACAGTCTCTGAGTATCAGAACAGAGGCAGTTTTTGAAAGAATCCTGGGTCCAAACCAATTGCTAATCTTGGAGAGCCTCCTGGAGAGGCAATAGGCAACTAGGATTTGCACTGGAGACAAAGATGCTGGCAAGTGCCATTTTGGAGTTCACTCTCTAGCCTTTTGGTGCTGGGTGCTTACTCACTCACCAGAAGGTCTGCACCAGACTCAGGTTCCCCCCAGCCCCACATCCAGCCACTCTGGGACCCAACACCATGAACCAGTAGGCTGGCAACAGCCCCAGGCTCCCCTGGGTCCCACAGCCAACCACCCAAGACACAGCCACACCCATAATGCAGCCATACCAGTTATGGGAGACTCTTCACAACATGGCCAGCCAAATCAGGAACTGGCCCCACCCATCCACATGGTGACAAAAGCCTGAGGATGTTCCAGGCTGAGTAGCCAACTGTGTCATGTCTAGGATATACCCCCCAGTGAGCCTGCAGCCGCAACACAAGGCAGGGCCTAGCAGCCAACAAGGCTGGGGCCAGCCCCATTTACCAGGATTTCCACAGTAGTCAGCCCTACAACAACAGAAGGGCCCACACAACCCACAGAGGGGGCACCTCTAGAACATATGTCTCTGGAGACCAGAAGAGTATGTGCTGTTGGGTCCCATAGGACATCTCCCACATGAAGCCACTACTCCAAGATTGGGAGAAGTAACCAATCTATATAATACACAGATATAAACACTGAATTAAGCAAAATGAGCAGAGGAATATGTTCCAAACAAAGAAATGGGACAAAACCTTAGATATATCATACAGCAAAGGTAAATATAACCATTATTTTATAATAACTTTAAATGCAATAAAATCTAAAAAATATTGAATCACTACATTGTACACCTAAAACTGGCATAATATTGGAAATCAAATATACTTCAATACAAAAGACAAAACCTCAAAAAAAGAACTAAACAAAGTGATCATAAACTATCTACCTGGAAAATAGTTTAAGGTAATGATCATAAACATGTTCAATGGACTCAAAAGAATAATGTATGAACAAGTGAAAATATTAACAAATATAACATTACTAACAAATATAAAGATGAAATAAACAGCTGAAGAATGCAATAAGTTAAAAACTACATTAGAAGCAATCAACTGTAGATTAGCTGGTATAGAAGAACAGCAAACTCCAAGTCAAGAAATGTTAGAAGGACTTCAAGCAAAAAAGAAAAGGATACAACTGGAAATATGAAAAGTAAAAAAAGAAAAATCTCATTGGTAAAGGAAAATTTACAGTAAAGGTAGTCAATCAACCACTTAGGTAGCTATTAGAAAGAATAAGACAAGTAGTAAAACTATCTATATCCACAATAAGTAGGTAAGGGATACACAAAACAAAAAGATGTAAAATATGATGTCAAAAGCATTAAATGGGTGTGAGGGGAGTAAAAATGTAGGGTTGTTAGAATGAATTTGAACTTAAATAGATCATCAATTTAAATTAATCATATATATATATATGCATATATATAGTTATACTGTTATATAAGAACCCCATAGTAAAAACAAAACAAGAACTAATAATAGACACACATAAAAAAGAGGAAGGTCCAAACATAATACTAAAGATAGTCATCAAATCACAAGGGAAGAGAGGAATGTGAAGAAAAAAAAAAAACTGCAATAACAACCAGAAAACAATAAAGTGGCAATAAGTACCCACCTATCAAACATTACTTTAAATGTAAATGGATTAAATGTTCCAATTAAAAGCCATAGACTGGCTGAATGAATACAGAAACTGAAAGTGAAAAGATGGAAAAAGTTATTTCATGCAAATGGAAATGAAGATAAAGCTGGATTAGCAATACTTATATAAGTCAAAATAGACTTTGTAAAACAAAGACTGTAACAAGAGGCAAAGAAGGATACTACATAATGATAAAGGGATCAATTAAACAAGTACATGTAACAATCATAAATATACATGCAACCAACACAGTAGAACCTAAAAACATAAAGTAAATTATCAGCAAACATAAAGGAAGAAATTGACAGTAATATAATAATAGTAAGTGATTTACATCAACTGATAAATCATACAGACAGAAAACCAATAGGGAAACATTGGCCTTAAATGACACATTATATCACATGGACTTCATAGAAATGCACAGAACATTCCACCCAAAAACAGCAGAATATGCATTCTTCTCGAGTATACATGGAACATTCTCCAAGATATATATGCTATGGCACAAAGCATGCCTCAATAAATTTAATAAGATTTAAATCACATCAAGCATCTTTTCTGTCCACAACAATATAAAACTAGAAATCAATTACAAGAAGTAAACTGGAGAAAACACAAACACATAGAGACTAAGCAACATGCTACTAAACAATCAATGGGTCAATAAAGAGATCAAAGAGGAAATTTCAAAGAAATCTTAAGACAAATTAAAATTGAAACATAACATTCCAAAATCTATGAGATTCATAGAGTCCAAAATCTATGAGTTCTAAGAGACAAGTCCGTAGCAATACAGGCCTACCTCAAGAAACAAGAAAAATTTACAGTAACAATCTAACTTTACACTTAAGGAAATTATACAAAGAAGAACAAAGAGAATACAAAGTTAGTAGAAGGAAGGAAATGATAAAGACCATAGAGGGAATATATAAGACAAAAGATCAAGAGTATATATCAACCAAACCAAGAGGTGGTTATTTAAAAACATAAACAAAATTAATAAAACTTTTGTCAGAGTCATTAAGAAAATAAGGAGAGAATGATGTAATAAATAAAATCAGAAATGAAAGAGGAGAAGGTACTACAGATACCTCAGAAATACAAAGCATCAAAAGAGATTATTAAGAAAAATTATACTCCAACACATTGGACACCCTAGAAGAAATGGATAAATTTCTAGAAACACACAATCTTTTAAGACTGAATCATGAAAAAAACAGAAAGACTGAATAGACCAATTACTAGGAATGAAATTGAATCAGTAATTTGCAAACTCCCAAAAAACTAAAGTCCAGGACCAGACAGCTTCACAATGTAATGCTACCAAACATTTAAACATTTATCCTTATCAAACTATTCCAAAAACTGAAGGAGAAAATCTCTTCCAAACATATTTTACAAGGCCAGTGTTACCCTCATACCAAAACCAGAAAAAGACACCACAAAAAAACAAAATCACAGGCCAATATTCCTGATGAACATAAATTTAAAAATTCACAAAAAAATATTAGCAAAACAAATTCAATAACACATTGAAAAGATCACACACCATGCTCAAGTGGGATTTATTCCAGTGATGCAAGGATGGTTCAACATCAAATCAATCAACGAGTTACACCACAAAACAAAACAAAGAAAAAAGATGATATGATCATCTCAACAGATGCAGAAAATTTCATCTGACAAAATTCAACACACTTTAACAGTAAAAACATTCAACATTCTAGGAATAAGACATGTATTCAACACAATAATAACCAAATATGAAAATACACAACTAAAATATACTCAGCTGTAGAAAACTTATAGCCTTTCTTTTAAGATTGGGAAGAAGACAGGACGCCTACTTGTGTCACTTCAATTTATCATAGTACTAGAAGTCTTAGTAGGAAGAATTAGGCCACAGAAAAGAAATAAAATCCATCTAAATTATAAAAGAACATGTTAAATTATGTCTGACTGCAGGTAGTAAATATTATATGTAGAAAACCATAACGAATACACAAAATGACAGTTTGAAGTAATAAATACAATGAATTTGCAGGCTTCAAAATCTGCATACAAAAGTTGGTTGAATTTCTATACACTAACAATGAACCATCTGAAAAGAAAATTAAGAAAACAATCACACTTAATATAGTATCAAAAAGAATAAAATATGGCAGGGGACGAGGGGAAGATGGCAGAAGGGTAAGACGTGGAGATCACCTTCCTCCCCACAGATACACCAGAAATACATCAACACGTGGAACCACTCCTACAGAACACCTACTGAACGCTGGCAGAAGACCTCAGACCTCCCAAAAGGCAAGAAACTCCCCATGTACCTGGGTAGGGCAAAAGAAAAAAGAATAAACAGAGACAAAAGAATAGGGATGGGATGTGCAACAGTAGGAGAGAGCTATGAAGGAGGAAATGTTTCCACACACTAGGAAGCCCCTTCACGGGCAGAGACTACAGGTGGCAGAAGGGGAAAGCTTCGGAGCCGTGGAGGAGAGCACAGTAACAGGGGTGTGGAGAGAAAAGCAGAGAGATTCCCACACAGAGGATCAGTGCTGACTGGCACTCGCCAGCCCTAGAGGCTTGTCTGCTCATCCGCTGGGGCAGGCGGGGATGGGAGCTGAGGCACGGGCTTTGGTTGGAGCGCAGAGGGAGGACTGGGGTTGGTGGCGTGAACACAGCCTGCAGGGGGTTAGTGCACCACGGCTAGCCAGGAGGGAGTCCAGGGAAAAGTCGGGACCGGACGAAGAGGCAAGAGACTTTTTCTTCCCACTTTGTTTCCTGGTGTGCGAGGAGAGGGGATTAAGAGCACTGCTTAAGGACAGAGACGGTGCAAGCCGCGGCTAAAAGCGCAGACCACAGAGACGTGCATGAGATGCTAAGGCTGCTGCTGCCATCACCAAGAGGTCTGTGTGTGATCACAGGTCACTATACACACCCCCCTTCCAGGGAGCCTGTGAAGCCCGCCACTGCCAGGGTCACGGGATCCAGGGACAACTTCCCCGCGAGAATGCAGAGATTTTATCTTACTTTATTTTCTTTTACTTTATCTTCATTCTTTCTTTCTTTTTTCTTTCCTTCCCTCTTTCCTTCCTTCATTCCCTCCCTCCCTCCCTCCCTCCCTCCTTTCTAGCTTTCTTTCTTTCTACTTCTACTAATTCTTTCTTTCTACATTTTCTCCCTTTTATTCTGAGCCATGTGGATGAA
>NW_020174702.1:198831-199155 GCF_003031525.2 Neophocaena asiaeorientalis asiaeorientalis
GGGAGGACTGGGGTTGGTGGCGTGAACACAGCCTGCAGGGGGTTAGTGCACCACGGCTAGCCAGGAGGGAGTCCAGGGAAAAGTCGGGACCGGACGAAGAGGCAAGAGACTTTTTCTTCCCACTTTGTTTCCTGGTGTGCGAGGAGAGGGGATTAAGAGCACTGCTTAAGGACAGAGACGGTGCAAGCCGCGGCTAAAAGCGCAGACCACAGAGACGTGCATGAGATGCTAAGGCTGCTGCTGCCATCACCAAGAGGTCTGTGTGTGATCACAGGTCACTATACACACCCCCCTTCCAGGGAGCCTGTGAAGCCCGCCACTGCC